>NW_016158323.1:24336-63693 GCF_001687245.7 Rhagoletis zephyria | reverse complement strand
ATGAAATGTCAAAGCATACTGAGCATCTTTCTCTTTGACACCATGTCTGAAATCCCACGTGATCTGTCAAATACTAATGCATGAAAATCCTAACCTCAAAAAAATCACCCGTTATTTAGTACTTGCGCCGGGTATTTAATGTTCGTCTCCGCCCGAGCTTAGACTTTCTTACTTGTTTAATTATGTCGCCTCTGTACGGCAAATGGTTTCTATGAGAAGCTTTTTCAGGGCAGAAATATACTCGGTGGTTTGCCATCACGGTTGCCAGTTTAGCGTTTTCCGGCTAGAAGTAGGCGGTGGCGATAGCAAACAGCTGGAGAAAATTTGGTTTAGCCGGCAGCCTATTTGTTAGCCGTTTTGCAAATAAAAATGTCTTTTTTAGCGGAGTTTGCTATAAGCCTTATTTTCTCAAAATTCAAATACATATTTAAGTTTCCATTTTTACAAATTTAGCGACTCACAATCTATTAGAAATGACTAGCCTTATCTCGGAGAAAATTTTCATGTCGGACTGTGTATACAACACACATACAATTGAAAGACAATTTTTTCTAATCCGATGTCTTAAAATACCGGGCCGATTTCGATGATTTTTTTTTAAGCAAATATACAGTGACCCAAATATATATATTTAAACTTGGACGCGACATGTTAGCAAGTTCTGGCTATTTTTTTATTTTACCGACTCAAAATCTTTTAGAAATGGCTAGCCTTATTTTCATGTCGGACTGTGTTGTATAAAATAGAAAGACAATTTTTTCTAATCCGATGTCTTAAAATACTGGGCCGATTTCAGTGATTTTTTTTTTAAGCGAATACGCAGTGACCCAAATACATATATATAAACTTGGACACGACATTTTAGCAAGTTTTGGCTATTTTTTTATTTTATTTAATGTTTATTATTTTTTCATGAAAGTGTACCTGATTACTTAAAAAACACCATTTAAATCCAAAGTTCATACTTTGTGCAAAAATTATGAAAATTCTGCAAATTTTTACCAAAATTTTTAAGTTTTTAATCAGAATTTTTAGAAAAATTATGGTATGTAGTTTCATAGTCTATTAAAATAGTCAAAACTAGCTAAACTGTCGCGTCCCACTTTATATGTACAGTAACACCCGGTTGAGTACCTGACGAAAAATGTCAGCTTTTTGAGGTACTTAGCCGGATTGGGTACTTAAAAGAACCCGCTTAAGTACCCGCATCGATGTAAATGCACCAAAACTAAATCCTTAGATGCTCTTGCTCCAGCAAATTTTCATTTGAAGCATTTCAAGATCTATTTTCAAAATGTTTCCGGCCTGCGGACAAAATCAAACTCACTTTTGAATATGAGCTCGCATACGAATTGTGATATCTTTGTCCTTATTGAAACATGGTTGACCTCGGAATTTAATGACGGTGCATTCTTTGACTCCAACTTTTATACTGTGTATCGCAAAGAACGTGACTATTCTAAAACTGGTCTCTCGAGAGAAGGAGGAGTTCTCTTTGCAGTTCACCGCCGTTTTCACTCATACTGAGCAATACGGATTCCCCTTTAGACCAACTCTATGTCTCGATACAAGGCATCTCCAAATTACTTATCTGCGCATCGTACATTCCTCCGTCTAGCGCGGACTCACTTTATAAAGCGCATGTAGATAACATAGTCGATATAGCTCGCAGTCACGATGGTGTTAATTTCTGTATTCTCGGAGATTTTAATTTACGGAATGTGGAAGGGTCATTTATAGGTGACACTTTACTTCCAAAAAATGTGAACAGTTTCTCATATGTTATTGATAATTTGTTAAGCGTTAATTTTGCTCAGATAAATAGCTTCTCTAATAAGTTAGCCAGAACTTTAGATCTAATTTTTATTAATGACAATATGAATTTTGTTTTAAATGAGTGTCTTGACCCGCTTTCGTGTCCCGGTTTACATCACGTTCCTCTTATTCTTGATCTTCAATTCTATAACTATGAAAGTATTTGTATGAATAATCAAGCTCCTAGTTTCAGTTTTAATCGTTGCAATTTTGACGTTGTTAATCAAGAAATTTCTTATGTAGACTGGGATGCATTACTTTCTGGAGTTCACGTTGCTGACTCTTATACTATTTTTAAAAATAAAGTTAATGAAATTTGTTTGAATAATATAACGCTAAGAAAAAAGAAATGTTACACGATTTCTTGGTATACAGAGGAACTTAAAAAGCTAAAGAATTTGAGAAATAAGTACTACAAAAAATTTAAATCCACTAAAGTATCAGTTTATAGAGACAAATACCTTCACTATTCTAGAGAGTTCAAACAGCTTGGTAAAAATCTTCAGAGGAGATACGTTCGGAAGTTCGAATCAGATATTAAGGTAAATCCAAAGTCTTTTTGGAACTATGTCAATTCGAAAAAAACCTGCTCTTGTATTCCGTCAGAATTTTTTTTTTAATTGGACACATGCTTCATCACCACCTGCGGCAGCCAACCTTTTTGCTGATTTTTTCCGCGCAAATTTTGTAACACAGTCAGAATTTTCTAGGAGTTGATTTTCAACTGTAGATTCTCCTATTAATTTTGGAGCGCTATCTTTATCTCTGGATGATGTAGTTGAAGGCATTTTGAACATCAAAGCATCATCGCAGACTGATGTTGACGGCCTGTCGCCTTTACTTCTTAAAAACTGTTTGGCTTTTGCGGTTCCACTTTTAATAATTTTTAATAAATCACTTGTGTGGCGAGTTTATCGATGCCTGGAAGGAAACCTTCATCAGCCCCCTTTTCAAAAGTGGTAACAAAAACGATGTTGCCAACTACAGGCCCATTGCCAAGTTATCAACTGTATCAAAGCTATTTGAATATATAGTAAAGCAGAAGTTATATTTTACAACTAAGCATTTCATCTCCAATAACCAGCACGGTTTTATGTCCGGCAGATCCACTGTAACTAACTTAGCAACCTTTTCTGAGTATTGCATGTCGGCTTTTAACAACCGTCTTCAAGTATAGAGTAGATCATTCACTTTTGATTTCCAAATTAGCAAGTTTAGGATTTCACTCAACATTTTTATGTTGGTTAAAATCCTACCTGCATCATCGCAGTCGTTGTTGACAACGCGCTATCCAACTCATTCATTGCTTCTTCTGGAGTTCCACAAGGTAGCATTTTAGGCCCTTTGCTTTTTGTCATTTTTATCAATGACATATCGTCGTGTTTTATGCATTCCAAATTTCTTTTATATGCTGATGATTTGAAGGTCCTCTCCACCATTGCAAACTCTTCTGATTCCGTCAAGATTCAGTTTGACTTGGATAATGACTCAGCTTGGTGTCGTACCAACGGCTTACAGCTAAATGTAAGCAAATGTTTCCACCTATCATTCTCCAAATTTCATTGTATAACTAATGTGACCAACCGTACTTCTTTCGGAAGTACCGTGGTTCTTTTTTCGCTCTTGTACTTCGTACTTCGAAGTAGAGGTAAATGTACTTCTTTACGATATTTGGTACTTCAGGTGGGAGACTCTGTAACCAGTTGCAACAATTTTCGGATCGCTATCACACTTTTTGACGCATGATATAAGTGGTTTTGCGTCAAAAGGTGCGATAGCGATTCGAAAATTGTCGCTAACTGGTTACAGAATCTCCCCCCGGTCCTATACTTCTCCCATCTTCTGGACGATCATCACATGGTCTGTCGCCGGGGACCGATGGCATCATACCTGCGTAGCTGCAAAGAGCTCTGAAGGTATCGTGCAATTGGTTGGATCCTATTTATGCGAACAGCGTGAGGACCGGGTACATCCCCAAGGCTTGAAGGGTGGTCAGTGTTGCGTTCATCCCGAAGGCCGGAAAAGGTTCTCATGTTTCCCCCAGGGATTTAGTGTTTTTGCTAAAAACGCTTTTACTAAAAACGCTAGAGAGACTGATAGATCTGTACATATGAAACGTGATTCCTCGTGACTGTCTTTCAAGGCAAGAAAAGGTCGGAAAATACCGCCCTGAACACATTGGTAAAGTGGTCAGAGGAAGCCTTCACGCATGAAGATTATGCAGTAGGGGCCTTCTTGGATATCGAGTGTGCCTTCAACAATGCCACTCCAGAAGCAATAGTCGAATATATTCATAATCTGGGGTTTGAAACAAACCTTTTAAGCCTTATCTACAACTTACTTCGCGACAGAGCTGTCGCGGCAGAGTGGTGGAGCGTCTGCACTCAGTGAAGAGTGAGTAGGAGCACTCCACAAGGTGGTGTTCTCTCTCCCCTGCTCTGGATTACGGTTGTACACGACCTTCTAGAGGAACTGGAAACAGTGGGCTGTCGGGTGGTCGCCCATGTAGATGATGTGGAACTTTTGGTTAAAGGACGATTTCTATACAACCGTTTTTGATCTGGCTCAAGGTTACCTGAACCAGGTAACTACATAGGTGGGCGATCAACGGCGGCTGTCGTGGAAGCCTGACATTGAGGAAAGGGTAGTAAAGGTGTCGGTTGCCTTGTGCTGCTGTAGGGGAGCTATCGGTTAAGGTGGGGTCTCTCACAAATTAATTCATTCGCTCTAGGAAACCAGATTTAGGCCTATATTGTTTCAAGGAGCCCTTGCCTGGTGGAACTCACTAGAGAAGGCTACACTTGTAAAACAGGAATTACCGGAGCATTAGGAACACACCTACACTGGCGCTTAACATACATATGTTGAACACGCGCCTGTGGATATTGCAGAAAGAATTGTCGTAGCACGAACTGCTATTAGGCTGAGGGGCACCGAGTACTTTTGTGTCATAAAAAAGGAAAAGAAGACGATTCTTTGCTGCGGCAAATGCTTTATAGGGTACTTTAAAACACTTCTTAACTCAACCCTAGCTGTACTTCTTTGAGCTATGAAATAGTTGGTCACATTATGTATAACCCCTACTTCATACTAAATTGATGGTACTCGACTATCCACTCGTAATGAGTTAGCTGACTTAGGTGTAGTTTTTGACTCGAAATTTTTATTTCATAGTCACCTAAATTACACCATTGCTAAATCGGACTCAGTGCTTGCTTTTATTCGCCGTTTTAGCTCTGATTTCACGGATCCCTACACGTTAAAGCTGTTGTCGGTCGGCCCAAAAAGCTCTGGCAACACTGTTTGCCATTGCCTGCCGAGGGGCGACAGTTGTTAAAAAAAAAAAAAAAAACATTTTCTAATTTAGATGTTTCTGGGACCAGGGGTCCAGCCTGTTTCCTACGGAGTCGTAGTACGCACCTGTAATTATTCAGCCACAGCGGCCGTCCAATTACTAATTTATGTATAAAAACACGTAAGGATAAAACTCAAATTTCTTTTTGAATATTAAAATTAATGCCAATAAGTTTCCAGATACAAAATATAATAAACCAAGCAGATGTGTAAAACAGATTTTTTTTATTACTTTGTTACAAAAGAAGTTGTCATGCGCTTGTGATCATAAATTCTTTTTGATGCCACTGCCCAGCTGCTCTTGATGAAATCAGCTGACTCCACTGTTTCCGATTGTCTCATTTTCTTTTTCTGAGCAATTTCTTAGAGACCATGACCTCAAAAAGCGTCTAACAAAAGGATAAGATTGTGTTGCAAAGATATTATAAGAAACAGCTGATAGCACACATACAAATTTACAATTGTACGTATCTTCGATGGTACTCTGCTTTGACAATATTTTGCGCCAAAATCAAGGAAGCAACTGCCTTAGTTGATACACACAATGAAGAGTAGCAGAACCTTTACATTGTATATATTTTTTATTAACACGGCTTCTTGCCAACGATTAGCAGAGTTGCCAATGTTGCCTAGTTTCAGCTAATTTTGAACGATTTTGGCTACTTTATTTCCATATTTTGGCTATGAAAATTTTTTTGATCCTTCAATGACCGAAACTTTGCCCCTGTGCCTTTTTTTATCTCCCGCTTATGCCGTAGCAGAGAGAAAAAGTATTGTTTGGCTATTCACTATGTCATCACTCTACTGTCCGACCATATTGCAATTTCTTGCAAACTGTACTTAAGGTGCTCAATTTAGCAGTTTCATGTTCCCCGCTATATATTTGGTCCAATTACACAGGAGAACAAAAATGGAACAAAATTTTGGTGTGGCTAATGTTCGATCAACTTTTTATGCTGATTACGAATCCGTAAGAATAAAGTTTCCATCAACTCCAGATTTTGAGACAAACGAGATCGAAATGACAAAAAATTGTGTTTTTTTTGCATATATTTACTGAGGCTTAAAATAAAGCTAGAACTCTCGACTTCTAGATCTGAAAATATCGTCATTACACCTTCATATAATGATCGCTTATAGTCATTTATTGAACAGCAAAAACTGATTTAGGCGAAGTTTGAGTACCTCATTATCGAACCTTTCATTTAGGCTTAAGTTAAAGCTTGAACTTTCGACTAAAATCCCTGAAAGTACCATCCCTGAACCTTGATCCTAAGGTCACTTGTAGTAATTTATTGAACAGCTGATTTTCCGGAATTATTTTATTGTTCAATAAATTACTATAAGTTACCATTAGGTCAAAGTACAGGAAGAGTAGTCGAGAGCTCTCGAGCTGATGGAAACTTTAAGCTTACGGATTCGTACTCAGCACAAAAAAGGCTATCAAAAGCAGCTTTAACATTTGCCACAACAAAATTAGTGTCACTCTGTGTTATAATAGTTTGGCCCTTACACTTCTGCTAATGCCGATTTCGTTTCTACCGAAAAATGTAACCTTCCCTTTGCCCTCTACGCACAAACACTAAGTGTTTCGCCAAGTTTCTCTTCTAATGTGTGGTGTGCGTCCTTTTACGCCGCTTCCAAACGGCAAATCCTTTGATGAGAAACTTGGTCTGATTAGATGATTAAATTTATTTTTATTGTAGATTTGAGTAAACATTCTTTCATTTATCTAACAAAGATTTCGATTTGCTGCCTCTGCTTCGGTTGAGCTTTTCGGACTTCATAACACACATTTTAAACTGATGATAAATAATATAACAAGATATTCCTATGATTTACTCGTATATCCAAATTATTTTCCACCCAAATTTCAAATCTCACTTAGTTTTATGGAACTATAAGAATACCTTACACATTTTAAGGTGCTATTCTAACTAAATACATATACGAAATCACATTGAAATGCTTAGGAGTATTGCTTGCGAGCCCATCTGGTGCACAAAAGAATAAATCGATTGGTTACCAACCCGTGAACGTGCAACTCATAGTAGTACATGCGTAAAATATGAGCTAGGAATATGTAGTAATCATTTAAATCGGACTAGAGTGCCAGTTACTGTCGAAATTCGACAGTTTTTCTAGTTTTAGAAGCCTTGGAGAGGTTTTCTAACTTAACACGTAGCAAAACTTACTTATACAGTACAAATTAGCTAACCGGAAAATCTTTTGCTAAAACGTAACTAAATTTTTTTTTATCTGAGAAGGTCTTTGGAGGACTTCGGCAGGACTGACCCGATACATTCAAGTTTATCGATAAATTTCAATGATTTGATACATATCGATAGTTCGATGAATTTCAAGAACACTAAAATTCGATAACTCAACCAAATTCGTTAACTCGACCAATTTCGGTAACTGTGAAATTCGATGGCTCGATAAATTTCGATAACTCAAAAATGTAAAAACTTTGGATACCTTTATAAATTTTTACTTTTGACATCTCCACATTTTTCGAAAACTATCTAAACATTTTGATAACTCGTTACACTCTGTTAAGACGATTAAATTCGATAAGCAGTGAAAAATCGATAAGCTTATATAACCTTGAAATTTCGATAAATCGAAATATTTTGAAAATTCCATAAACTTTGCTAAACTCCATGCATTACGACACCTCAATAAATTTCGTTAAGTCTATAAATAATGACAATTCAATAAATATCGATAATTTGACACATTTCTTTAACTTAACAAATTTCGTTAATCTCACACGTTTTTATAGCTCGAGAACTATCCGTAAATTTGGACAACTAAGTTTCTGTGTCTATAATTTTCGACAACTCAGTAAACATTGATCAGTTTGAATAATTCGATAATAAGCATGTATAAATTTCGATAATTATAAACTTCGATGATTCGATAAATTTCAGTAACCTTTATGTCTGATTTTATTCCGATTCATATCGGAAAATTTCAACTCTGTTGACCTAATTCTTTTGTATTTCTCATTGTCTCCATTTTCGCCTTTATCTCAATTTTCGTCTTTATCTTTTGCCTTTTTTTTGTCTTCATCGTTATCACTTGTTTCTTCATCTTCATATTTATCTTTATTTGAAAGTTAAATTTCAAATACGAAGTAAAACAAAATGCGAAACCGCTTAAATTGAACAGGTTGCAAAAACAACAATACACAAATATGGAAATTTTTAAACGACGATTTTCAACCAATTTCGAAACTATAAAAACTCTCCTCATCTACAGGAAATTACCTTTCCAACGGTGTTTTTGGTTTTGAAATCGGTAACTTTACCTTGGACTTCATCTTTGTTTTTATCTTTCACATCTTTGATAAAATGTGTTGTCATATCCTCTGATGTCATGTCATATGATGTCATACCATATGATGTCATATCATGTGATGCCACGTCATGTCATGTGATGTCAAGTCATGTGATGTCATGCCATATAATGTGATGTCATATCATATAATGGCATGTCACGTGATATCGTGTGATGTGTTATCATATCATGTGATGTAATATCATGTGATGTCTCTTCATATCATGTGATAAAATGTGATGTGATGTCATGTAAGGTGATCACATTCCATGTTCCGATTAGTATATCGATAACCCTGTTGATAACTGTGTCGATAAAAATACCGGTAACAATATCCATAAACATATAGAAAAATACAGCGATTGTAAAATCGATTAATTCATCGATAAATACAACAATCATCAGTATCGATTATTGTACATATCGTTAACAATATAAATGACTAAATCGATAACAAAATCAATTATTTAATCGATTATTATACCGATAACAATATCCATTATTGTATCGATAACAATACGATTATTATATTGATTATTATATCGATAACAATATCGATTATTTTATCGATACCAATATCGATTATTATATCGATAAAAATATCGAGTTTTATATCGATAACAATAACGATCTTCTCCCTCATCCTTTTCTTTATATTTATCATTATTTTTGCATATTCCTCTTCACCTTTACCTTAAAGCGTTTAAATTTACTTTCATCTTCGTTTTTGCCTGTACATCTAGGCATCTTTGTTTTTGTTTTTATTCTCAAACTGCTAAACCGCTGAGAACCATTTCCATGTGCATTATTCCCCTTGAATTTGACAATTTACTCCCAACCAACCAACTTCCGCTAAAGAAGTTTCACTTCATAAATTCAAGAAATGTTCTTACCCCTTCAGTTACCCTAATTCTTATGTATCTGTCATTGTCTCCATTTTCGTCTTTATCTTCACTTTTGTCTTCTTTTTTTTTACTTCATCGTTATCATTTATTTCTTCATCTTCATATTCATCTTTATTTCAAAGCTTAATTTCAAATGTGTAGTGAAACAACAGGCGAAACATGTCAAATTGAACATGTTGTAGCAACATCTATACACAATTCGAAAATGTTTAGAAGACGGTTTTAGCCGTATTTTCAACCAATTGTGAAAACTCTGCTCATCTGCGGAAAAATGCCTTTCCAACGGTGTTCTTGGTTTTGAAATCGGTTCGGTAGAATCGCCAAACGAACGGAGACAAAATTTATGTTAGCGTATTAATATATAGATTATTTAATTTTATTATGCCGCTAATCGAGAGCCGATAACATAGCATTGTGTCGTGAAGTCATTTAGAGTGTTTGGCAACCCTATTATTTAAAGTATTGAGCAGAATAAATTGTGGAAACTGTGCCTTTTATTATAGTATCAATAACATACATACATAAATTTAATTAATGGTAGCTACGAATTCTAAGCATACATACCCCGATCTCAGTAGCGCCTTTCAAGTTTTTAGAGATACATGCATGTATCGGCTTCTCACAAAATGTGGCTAAACCGTCGCAAGTTTATTGGAAAGCTGGCAACCCTATGTGGGTTACAACGATTGTTTTTTTTAGATAAAAAAAATAAATTGATGCAATTATTAGCTTACATATTTTATACATACCAACATTTTAGATTTTTTAAGGGTTTTAATTATCTGAGACTAACAAAAAAACTACGTTTGTATGCACACGTACATATGACAATAGGCTGGGTCAAATAAAACGAATGTTTATTTTCTTTCCGTTCCATCTCGTTATGGGTCACAAAAAAATCATTATGGCAAAAGCTCAGGCCTCCATCTTCATTTGCAGATATTGCTCGCAAAAATAAGAAATTTTTATGAAACAAATTTCTTTCCGCTACTTTTTTTAAATAAAGAATAAAATACCTATAACAAAAAAAGAATTGAAATTGAAAAAATTGGAAAAAATTGAGCGAAAATTTGTGTATGATAAAATTGCCAAAAATCAATGGTAAGCCCTAGCTTCTTCAAACTTGCACTTATTATACTAAAATTGAATGGGCTATAAGGCTGTATTTTTTATTTGTTATATTTAATTCTTTGTTAAAAAAATAGTAGGGGAAACAAATTTGCTTCACTTAAAATTCTTATTTGTTCGAGTGCTAACTGGAAAATAAAGATGGTGGGCTGAAATTTTGTATCACAATTATTTTTTGTGGCCGACAACGAAATTTTTATATGGGGCCGAAAGAAAAAACATTCGTTTTGACACTGTCTAGTGTACATACATACATTTGTATGTACCAAAACACCGTTCGACAATTACAATTATAACAAATTGTAATTACGGCAGCTGCAGCTACACCTCTTCATAACTTTTGCAGGAAAATAGAGAAAACCGGATTTGCAAACAACGTCAGAGACAGCCAGCCGCCACAGTTAGGAGCGGAGCAGAAGCAGGACTAAACGCAACAACAAGAATATGCGTATCGAACGACTTGGCAGCTGGTGAGCGTGTGAAAAGACACACACTAACAAAGGCCAAAATGGAAAGCAAATGAGTGAGCGGAATTCTTTTTAATACTGTGAGGATCCTGTTGTGTATGGTATAACAACCAACCCTCACTTCATGGATTACCTTCATGCTCTTTGTCAGAGGCATTGACATAAAAATTCATATTTACAAACGTAGGCTACTTAAATGTCGATCATACCGGTAGCTGGAGTGATCCTCGTGATATTTTGTGCGACAACGCGACAGCGAAACTACTCAGTACTATCGCGGTAATCGTTAGGATAACAACGGCAAATTGATATGTGGACCGTAATGTTAATATATTAAGGAGATTGAGAAATATTGACATTTGTGTGACAAATGTACCAGCGGCATTTTATACTTGGAGAGATTTTCGAAGTGGCTTTACAGAGTTGGGTAAAAACCAGTTAAAAGTGGAAAATGACGTAATTAACAAAGTGTTAAATCACCAGCATGCATACAAAGAAATATTGTACAACCTACTCCAAGTTCGACTTTAATATGCAATTTACAAATCCTGCCATAAATAATATAAAGTAAAGTGAAATAAAATTAAATAAATGAAAATTAAATAAAATAAACAACAGAACTAAAAGAAAGTGAATAAAAGTAAAATAAATTAAAATAAATACAATAAAATAAATTTAAAAAAATAGCAACATTAAGTCCCAGCGGTTTTCTTTTTAAGTTCATTAGTTTTTTGCAATTCAAAACAGTGTTAATTCGTTTTTCTCCTGGTATCCACTGTAGGCCTCTATGTTTTTTGGTCATAAGGCACGCGGTGAATGCCAAGAGCGAACGAAATTCAACAAAAGGCAATAACAACAATAAAAAGGCGAAAAACACACAATTTGCTACGGAAAGGATGTGACCAATGTATGTATGTATGTATGTATCTCTGAGGAGTTCAGTGACTTATGTGAATTCTCTCAACAACTAGTGAAAATGGAAGCCAGGAGGTACTAAACACAGTATATACAGTAATAAACCTTTTCGAAGTTTTTCACCATTTGGTCCCCGAGGAGTACTTTTGGGTTGTGTGCGGCGCTTTCGTTTTTCGCGCACGGCAACACTTACTGTGGGGAATTTCGCTTCATGATTAGAAAAAGTCCATTTCGAGGATAAAATATACATCATTATGTGTTAATTATGAACAAAATGTAGGTTAAGTATAATATTCATCTTTAAAGTATGCTGATACTCATGCTTAATGAAAACTAATATAAATAGTTAATTACATAATTAACGCTTGTGTTTTATAAACTGGAACGCTCAAATCGTAACTATAGCATTGAATGGAGTTTTCTTAAATGTAAATTTAAAATAAAAAAAAGTCCATTGTAAGATTATATTTTTATGAAAAACGTAAATTTTGTGAATTTATCAAGCGAAATTCTAAATTTCCGAATTTTCCAATGCCTGCCAGTGCATCCGCCCAGACATTCCATTAAGCACACCAAGTTTGAGTGATCTACAAGTTACAAGCGTTTTCAGCATTTAACAGCTCATTATCATGTACGGTGTAATAAAACAAATTATACACTGAACTATGATCATCTGTAGTAAATAGTATCTTTAATAATAGACAATAATTTCCAATGTTTTTCACTTTTGCAATTAGTTTCGGGCACTATTACACAGTTGTTGCTCCTTTTCATACCACAGTAATTTTGTATACAACTCTGAATCAACAAAATTCATGCTCCTTCTCATTTACAACCCTGATCAGATTTTAGACCCGAGGAGTACTCAAAAAGGCTTATTACTGTATATACTGTGGTACTAAATTTGATATATCGATTTAAATGTTAAGAAAAAATTACAAATCAATTACGAAAAATAATAACACTGATTTTCATTTAAAGAAAATGTGTTATAAAGTAAATTTTTGTTTAGTTAAACGGTTTATGCTTTTTTATTTTACATGAATCGTTTTTGTTATTTATGTTTAATTAAATTTAAAAAAACTGAATTTTTTAAAACTTCGTTTTTGAAAGTAAAAGTTTTTTTGCAGAAAATACAGGGTTTTCCGGCAATTTACAGTTAAAAAATCAATAGCGTTCACATTTGCTTTTATGATTTCTATAAACACAAATATCAATATATTCGCGAAACCATTGGCCAAATATAGTGAAATTGCGTTTTTAGTTTTTCACTCTGACGTCAGAAATTCAAAAGTTATTTAAAAAATTCAGAGAAATGTGCTTAGAGAAGAAGTATGGGTATACAATTAATGAGGAAATCCTGTAGAATTTAAACATATTCAAGTGTTTAGCGCAGAAGGACTGGTAAATATTGAAAATGTAATTTAAAAATTTTATACTTGAAATTTCGCAATATTTGTTCGAATTTCGTTTTTCTAACTTTGTCAACTTAAAAATTACCTATTCGTCCTGGTGAATCCAAAAAAATTAAATTTTTTAAATTCTAAAGAAATTTCCTACTGCATTTATTACCCATATTTTTATTCTACATTGCATTGAATTTTTTAATAATTTGTGGAATTAATCAAATCTTTGAAATTACAAAGTCCTTCAAAATAAATCCTGCGGTCAGAGAGAAAAAACAAAAACGCCACTTTAAATAAAAAATAGGTTTCAAACCATGGTACAGTAATTACAGGTATTGCCTTCCTAGAGAGTTTTGCTTCACATCGAAATTCGTACTCCCTTATTTTCATTTTGATGCAGTTCAATGTTGATTCTTTTACTTTTATTTGGCTTTGCTTTTTGTTTTCGCCCAATTTAATTTTTATAATTTTTCAAAACAAAAGAAAAAACGTTTGAAATTAAGTGAGACATACAAATTTTGAATTTGTTCACAAGCAAATGTTTTTTCCGGCTTTTGCAAATTGAATAATTTCTCTGTAAGACGGTTTGTTAAAAAAAATACGTGAACATATATGGTATATGGGGTATGGAAAAAGGGATATTTCCAGCAGTAAACGTTTTAGGGTGGGCAACAATGATATTTTTTAAAAAAGGCACATCGGAATATGCGCTCTCTGGGAAGACAATACCTGTAAGTATTGTACCATGATTTCAAACCCATTTATTTATTATTTATTTCATGGTAGGAGAGCTTTTAAAACAATATAAAAGCAATTTTTTCGATTCAAGTTGTTGAATCTAAAATCCCGGGACTAATCCCGGAATTGTGACAACGCCATCCCGAAAATTCCGGGATTGGAAAAAGCCGAAAAATTAACATCTCTAATGCACAGTTATATTTTATATCCATTTTGTGCTCATAATTTAAAAAATTAGTATATTGACTTGAATTCAGGTTTACAGGAGTTTTTGAGATCGCTGAATTCGAACCTGAAGTCAAAATAACAAAAACCAAAATGGGCGATCGAATATGGCGCCTCAAATCGTAAACACAATAATTTATGTTAAAATTAATAGTGGGAATGGAATATTATTATGCTATTTAAGAGTTATTGGGGTCGCTAAATTCGAATACAAAATCAAAGTAACTAAAAACAAAATCCTATCCATTATGGCGCCTGAAATTAATAGAAATGTCTTTGATTCGAAAAAGATTTATTAAATTCACGTAGTATTGAATTATATTAGGTTTATTAAGTTTGTATTTAAAATTATTAATTAAAAATGCTGTTGAATTCTAATATAATCATGTTTATTTGCATATTACAAGAAATTGGTTGAAAAAACTTAATTAAAAAATCATTTACAGAAACACTTTCAATATCATATGGTAAAAAAACGTGTCTTAAAAAAAAGTCGGACACGGTCGGATTCAATATTTAGTTATATAGTTTAAAATATAATTATCTCTAGATAAACATAAATTGTAATTGGTGAAACATAGAGAAAATGACTTATTTATGACCTTTTCTTTGAACTGTTTTTATTAACAAATTCACTTGAATGTTTCAGTAAATACTAATCAGTTGAACACATTTTAAAATCATGCTTTATTTAGAACTCACCTGTAGAAGCAAACCCTATTTTACAAAACTAAAATCGATAGCCCTTATGGGTTTTGGCGTTCTTTTAAACTTTAGCATTACATTTAAACTTTTCAGAGGGTGCCAGGTAACAAGATCAACGGAAATAAGGTCAACTGACACTATTTCGCAACTGGTGCGAAATAAAGTCAAATGACAATATTAACTTTTCAAAAGCGAAATAAAGTCAACAAAATATTTTAAAATAAAGTAAATGATGCTATTTCCTCCTTCACATGGAAACAGCATCAACAATGCTTAAAGTATCTGGATTCAAAAAAAAAAATGTGGTTCTTGCATCGTACGTGAGATGTGAATGTTGTTACCATGATAAAAACATAACACGATAAAATCATTGAGAGGCAGTCTGACGTTTGCCAGAAATATAATTTAAAAATTCAAAAATCAAACTCACACACACATTCTCATTTTCAATCTCAAACAACAACAATTGAGAACAATTTAATTTTTATACCCGAGCGCACTTGTGCACAAGGGTATTATAACNTTTGTTCACATAACGGTTGTTTGTAACAGGCAAAACGAATCGAGATAGATATAGACAAATGTAAACATAAATGATCACAATGAAAAGAGAAATTGATTCAGCGGTGACTGTCTGTCCGTTCGTCCGTCTGTGCACACTATAACTCGAGTAAAAATTGAGATATCTTAACGAAACTTGGTACGTGCACTTCTTTCTGGCGTAGGACGGATGGTATTGATAATGGGCAAAATCGGATAATAACCACGCCTACCTCCCATAAAACGGTAATTTTCAGAAATACGAAAACTGCGATATTTTAGTAACTACTGAAGATTATTCACTTGAAATTAATATTTATAATAAGTTTTAGACGAAAAATAAGAATATTATAAATGTTTGGAAAATGGGCGTAGCTACGCCCACTTATGGTTACATGTGTATATCGTGGTAACTGCTGTACCAATTTCTTCCAAACAGGCAGATCAGTTGACATTGGTACAACATACGAAATGGACGAACATTTTTCAAATCGGACAATAACCACGCCCACATCCCATATAACGGTAATTTAGAGAAATACGAAATCTTCGATAAATCAGTAAATATTAAAGCTAATTTATTCAAAATTGATGCTTGCAACAATTCTTTACCAAGAAATACGTTTAGAATAAAATTTTGAAAAAATGGGCGTGGCACCGCGCACTTNAAGCTAATTTATTCAAAATGGATGCTTGCAACAATTCTTTACCAAGAAATACGTTTAGAATAAAATTTTGAAAAAATGGGCGTGGCACCGCGCACTTATGATCACATATATGTATCTCGGTAACCGTTCTACGAATTTGTACCAAACTCGGTGTGGTTACGGTGCTTGCCACATAGAAGCAAAACGTTGAAATTAATTGAAATCGAACTAAAATTACGGCCGCTTTTCATATAACAGTAAATTTCAGAAATGCTTGAAACTTCAATATTTCGAGATTTAAGGACGCTAATGTACTCAAAATTGATACACCCCGGCTTACCATGTAGCGGTAGCTTTCGGTGAAGGTGAAAAACATATATTTAATACTTGCGCCGGGTATTTAATGTTCGGCTCCGCCCGAACTTAGACTTCCTTCCTTGTTTTATTTTCAATTTGATATGATTTTAAAATGCTTGCAAACATCATAAAAAACTCATGCCCGACGAATTGAGAGAATGAATTTACCTGGTAATGTTTTTATCATGGTTGTTTCAATAAACATTGCCCTATAAGTGTTGTTTCCATAGATCAGAGGTTCCCAAATTTTTTTTTTTGTAGACCCCTTTCAAAACCTTACTGGTCTCGGTGGAACCCTGCCTGAACATTTCTAACATATTCCCAAAGCTCGTCAAAAAATGTGAAGATTATATCCAGCAATTTTAATTTGCATCGCTGGTGAGTTCCAAAACTAAATTCGGAGTGGCAAAAATAGGAATAAAATATTTTCTTGTATTCTATTTATTAAAATAATGTGATTACATTACTTCTTAGCTTTAGAAACAGAGCTCGTAAAGTTATTAAAGTACTCTCTCGTTCTGAGGACTTATATTTTTTAAGAGCACTCCGAGCGCTAGCGTTATTTACATTATCTTTACCAAAGACTCCCCACATGTTCGGCTAACTCATGAATAAGCATGTGGCGTATTTGTAAAATAGTTTATTTGTGTTGATAGCACCATTTCCATTTACATCGCTCCGAGTTTTAAGCAGGGATCACATGATTTGTACATTTTTATAGTTACAGATTGGTGTTGTCTGGAAATTCTTTTATTGAGGTGAGCTCAAACTTCTAAACAGCACCACTCTGTGGCTGCCAAAATGTACAAATCTGCACAAATGTGCAAATCGTGTGATTCCTGCATTAAGGTGATAAGAAAAATATTTATTACTCACATTTTTAAAACACAAAACCAAGGTGACTTTATATAAGGTGGTGTTAGATATCAGATCAGCTTATTTTGTGTATGGGTTTCGCCTCACGGCTTCAAATGTAAAATTGAAAAATTTTGTTTGCATTTCCGCACACACTTTTACAGATTTTGACAGTTTATGCCGCCCAAGTAAAAACAAAATAAATGTAAATTTTTGTTTTTGTACTATAGCTATCACCTTATATTAATTCGCCTTGCACAAAACTTAAAACAACAAAACCGCAAAGCTTTTGACGCCAAACTTTAAATTTAGAAACTGACGATAGAGAAAAGACCGAACCTAGAAAAATTGATAACAAACGACCAAGCAAGCAAGAAGCACAAAAAGTGTTCCGCCGTCCCATCGTCTTCAGGGCAGGATGGACAAATGGAGTTGTCACTCACGCCTATCACAATCAGGTGTTTGTGCCACGTTAAGTGACCAGTAAGCAGTCCAACAAGTTGTCTGCGGTCCCATCTGCTCAGTGAGAGCAAAAAACTAGATAGACCTTCTGAGATTGAAGGAAACATGAGTCTTGCCCACCTGCATCTCCTCGATGCCTCCCAGACTTTGCTGAGCGAAGTTTTTACCCAGTTTCGGATGGTGGCTGCGATGGTCGAAGTGGGGGGTGCTATAACTGGTTGCAGATCGAGGAATGGCTGGTCTAAACCAATTGTGGCCAAATGATCATATGTCTCATTACCAGGTACTCCCATTACCTGGCACCCAGAGTAAAGCGGGCTCGTTATGTTCACCAACATAATTTAGTCGAGACTTGCATTGCCGAACTAGTTTTTTAAGTACTTAGATAGAGGGCTGGCCAATGCCTTCAGTGCAGCTTGGCTGTCACTGCAGACACTAGGAATGTTAATCCCGGGATCCCGGGATTCTTGGAAGGTAATCGCGGGATTTTCGGGATTTGTAATTTGCACTGATGGAAATAATAGAAACTCCTTTTCTTGACCAGTATTGGCTATATTTCTTTTTTTATTTAATAATTAATATTTTTTAATAAATGTCTATCTCATTATACATATAACACCGCGCGATAGTAAATGTTAAACACAAATATCAATATATTCGCGAAAATATAGTAAAATTGCCAAATATAGTAAAATTGCGTTTTTAGTTTTTCAATCTGACGCCAGTAATTCAAAAATTATTTAAAAAATTCAGAGAAATGTGCTTAGAGAAGGCTTAATGGTATCAAATTAAAGAGGAACTCCTATAGAATTTAAACAGTTTAAAGTTTTTGGTGCAGAAGGACTGGTAAGTAATTAAAATGTCCTTTTAAAATTGTATCCTTGAAATTTCGCAATATTTGTTTTTGAAAAAATTGTATGTTAAGAATTTATATAAACTCGATAAAATCCTCGTATTTCGTCCTTCTAACTTTATTAGCTTAAAAAAATACCTATTCGTCCTTGTGAATCCAAAAAATTTTAATTTTTTTTAAATTCTAAAGAAATTTCCTTTTGCATTTGGTACCCATATTTTTATTCTACATTCCATTGAATTTTTTATAATTTTTGGAATTAATCATATCTTTGAAATTACAAAGTCCTTTAAAATATATCCTGACGTCAGAAAGAAAAAATAAAAACGCCTCTTTAAATAAAAGTAGGTTTCAAACCTATTTATTTATTATTTATTTTATGGTAGGAGAGCTTTTCAAACAAGATAGAAGCAATTTTTTCGATTTAAGTTGGTGAAAAGTAATGAATATCTAAATCCCGGGACTTGTCCCGGGATCCCGGGATTGAGATAACGACGTCCCGAAAATCCCGGGATCGGAAAAAGCTGAAAAATTAGCATCAATAGCAGACACGTAAACACCTCCACCTATTATCCACCACGCAGTCCATGGCTTTGAGGATTACAAACACCTCAGCCTGGAAGACGGAAGCTTATCCCCATTAACGTCGAAAAAGACTCCAGAGTCAGAGTCAGTTTTGGAGCCATCAGTGAAGACTCCACATCCAGCGATCTGGATATTGATATGTTTTGCGAAAAAGTTTAAAAGTTTGTTAAAAATGGAATGAATGAAAATAGCTTCATGCATATCGCCAATTTGGTTTTTAATATAATGTGGGTGTGTCCAGTGATCGAACTTCAAAAAAAAAAATTGTGCGGTAAAATCTGGAAAAAAATGTGGTAGATTTAAAAGAAATGTGGTAGATCTCAGGTTTTCGATCAAACTTTGTACAAAAATTAAAAAAATTCTGCACGGTTTCACCCAAATTGCAAACATTTTAATTAGAATATCAAAAAATAATAATTTTAGTATAATAAAGTGCAAAATCGAATTACCAACGTTGAGTTTTGTAAAATTTTTTCCTTGACATTGTAAAGCAGTTCCTTCCATATCATGATATTTTTCAAACATATTTTGAAAGATTTCTGTAACCTTCCGGAGTGCTACCAGCTTTTCTTTTTATCATATCACGATGTAGCGAACAAATATGGCACGTTCCAGAAACCGCTACTTGGGATTTGCCGATTTTGATAATTCTCAAGTAAAAGTAAACAACGCTTTAGAAACTTTATATGCAATGAAATTTGCTAATACTTTCACAAAAATCACCGTTTTTTAACATTTTCGCTATTAATTCTTTTTATAAATCATATACTTTGCAATTTAAAACAATAAAACCACGCTTCCTGTCGAAAAATTGAATATTGAAAAAATTTACTATTTTACAGTTTATTTCATCCTCCCATTCTGCCGGTTGTTAGTGTTTAGTGTTGGACAATTGTCGAGTAAAACTAAAACTACTCAAAAACACGAATATGTGGTAGATTTCAGACCTTGTGTGGTAGATGTGGTAGATGCTCAAAAAAGTGGCAGATCTACCACAATGTGGTAGAAGTCCGATCACTGGGTGTGTCATTTTTCAGCAACTTTTTTTTAAACTAAAACACAGGCAAACAACTTTCAAAAAGGTGAAAAAAGGAGCCTCTAAAAATTTGAGCTCTTAATATTAACACTAAGTGGTGCCTGTTACTAACTTTCCATTTCCCATTTAAATAACATGGAAACAAATTTTTTATTTTTTCTTATTTTTGTAGCTTGACATTTAAGCATTGTAAAAATCAACTGAAAAATAATTTTAGTAGGAAATTGAACGCTCTACAAAAAAGTTCTAAATATTTTATTTTACAAAGTGAGCCGTTCTGAAGATATTCAAACTTAAAGCTGCAAATGTATGAAATTATAAATTTTATTTTATTAAAATAATACTGATGACTTTTTTGATGTCTTAAAAGTTATTCTCAAGAAAAAATAATTATTTTCGTATAGAAAAAAATATTACTTACATCTCAATTATTTTTATTTTTTTCATTTCATTTTATTTATTATCAATAAAAGTTATTTGTGTTCAATAAATTTGTTCAATTATAGATTAAATAAAACAATTAATTTGTTATTGTATTAAATTTTTAATCTTTCTTTATTTTTTATGACTTTACCTCAACTATATTATTTTTTATAACTCTGATAAACGATTATATCGGCTCAGTCAGTGTATTACCGTTCAGATTAATTTTATCGTGGCAATATAGGTTAAGGATTGTTGTATCATTACTTTCTTCTAATGAAAGCTCTATTTAACTTGATTGAATTGTTGAAGTGATATTTGTGATTTATAATAATAATAATATTAGGATTATTTTTACTACTTTTTGGGTACTATTTCCAATACATACATATATCAGTGGACCCCACACAAGTTAAAATGAAGCTTGCATCAATAAAATATTTTTTCTGTAAACCACTATAATTACAATTTCATTTTTTTCGCTCAAAAGAAATTATTATTCTGCCTTATCCTGAGTTTCGCCTGAAAAAAAATTCACCCGAAAATTTGTCATCCGCTCATAGTAAAACCATGGAAACCAAAAGTGAAAAGTGAACCGGTTCGGGGAAAATGAAACTCATGATAAGGCTGATTACTTAACTTCTATTTTTTCGATCAAATATATTGATTTTAATAATTATTTTCAGTTTAATTTTTCTACCTTAAAATTATTATTTGTAAATGTTTAGGCGCGTATGCTAACACCAGGCGCCTGAATACATGCTATGTACTGCTGCATGTGCAAAAATTTCCTTTATGCAATTTAGGAAATTTTTGGACATGCACTTCTCAACTGCCATGTAATTGAACTTTCTTAAGTTCTAATTAGATGGCACTTCAAAGCATGCTCTGCCTAGTCGGATGCATCCTCCGGACACTGCTTCCGGAGCATTTTGCGGACTCTGCATGACTTACAACCATGCAGAGGTGGCAAACGAACTTTGCCATTGGCCACAGTGCCTACCCACCATTTTTGCACCAATACATATTTTTTTTATATAAATACATACATGTAAACATACTGGTCTCCCCTCACACTGAGTTATTCAGTAAAACTTCAAAGGCCACTCGGTCGTACCACACACATATGATGATGGTTAAAACTTAAAAAAATAAGGACTATTTTCCGTCTTTCATTTATTCATATTAAAACAAATTAAATTATACCGTTCACTTTATTTAATTATTCTTAAATTCTAATAAATATGACATATTAGCCCGTACGGAATTATTTGCATTTTTTCCTTAAGTTCTGAAGTAGATGTATATGCGTACTTAGTTTTTAAATATCTAAACTTTAAAGGGAATTTTATTACGACCTTTATTTTCGTTACCATTTTAAAATTATATTTCTGAATTCTATCAGTTATGTTATAAAATAATTAAGCGTTTAAATTGTTAGATCAAAGTGCATTATCGTAACTATCCGAGGCACTGCTCCAATAATATGTTGGATATGTATAGTATATATTTTACCAAAAATTTACTTACAAAATCACAATTATTGGAAATTATTGCTCAAATTTTCCAATGAATTTGAAACGAAAGGTCAAGCAAAAGCGAAACAAAGAAACAGTGATACCTGCGCATACTTTTTCACAAAATTGTCTGCTCCATTTTTTGTTCCATTTTGCCTAGAAATGAAATTGGGATAAAAAGAGTAGGCATTACTGTAACGCTGGTATGCCGAAATTGCTAGAAATACAACAACCACCCCCTTATTATTATTTCACCAACAAAGTGTGATTGATTTTGACATTACTCTCATAAGAAACAGGCTATAATGTCAAACTGAAATTAATTCTTAACCCATTTGAACTTTTTTTTTTTTCAAATTTGAATGTTGATGCATCGAATCAAAGAAACACATCGATGTATCTTTGCCACTGACATCCCTAAGGTGCAATGTACATGGGACGCGAGAGTGCAGATCCAAAACGACGAATCTAAAACCTAAGTGTGCAAATTGGCAAGGATTGAGGAGGGGCGAGTAAGTGGACAGTATGTGTGTAGAAAGACAAGCTGAACAAAAGGAACCAAAATTGAACGAGTTCGTACTTGGTTCAGACTTTTTCCAAGTACAGTTGTAGTCTGGTAGAAGGAAGAGTTAAGCCCAATCTCGCCCAATTATGAATATGCACATGGGAGAGCCACGAAATCCCCGAAAACAAAATCCCCTAACACAAAATCCCCAGCTTCAAAAAAGTCCCCAAATACATTATCCCCAAAACCCAAAATCCCCAAAACTTTTGAATAAACATTATTACCGATCATATAAACAATAGCCCAAGCCGACTCTTACCTTTGTTCTGATTCGTAGTTACCCGATTTACATGATTCAAGTACTTGAAAGCAATTCTTCAATTCCATTTTTTTGAATTCAAGTTTTTCGTCCTTTACATGGGAAACGACAAAAATGTTAAAAGCAAAGGAAGAAATTTGAAACGCCTGTGCAGACGAATGTGTACTCTTCCCTTTTTTCTCACTCTCTCTCTTCCACTTGCAAGCAGAAGTCAATTCAATACTTGAACCAACGGTTAAATAAATAGGTGAAGTAATAAATCAGCTATCTCGATTAATTTTCTGTCAATCGGCTATCCTATACAAAATTTTAAAGGCAAATTTTCAAATAAGATAATGTAAAATCTCTATAAATCTTTCTTATCGCTCATGTTTATTACATCACCTGTTACAATTTCACCATCACTTGAACCGTGTACAACCAAATAAGAAATAAAAATGGGAAGAAAGCACCATTATTCCCAACTGTTTAAAATATGAGCACAATCGGTGTTACCAATCGCGAGAAAACAATTAAAATCTAAACAATTTCGAAAAATTTTAATAGCATAACTTCCAAAATAATTCGAATTTCGAAAAATTGTGAAACTTGTATTTTTTTTTATCGTTGTGAAGCATAAACAGATAATTACACAAAAAAAGCTCAACTTTCGGAAAAATGGTGGCCCCTTCACAAATTTTTACTCAGATCTGTGTTTTGTTATTTTTTTTTTTCGGTACAAAATGTAAGTTATTGCTAAAAATTGATAAGTTTCCGTTTTAAATTGGTGATGAATACATGTATAAACTTTACATTTCGTACTCAGAAAAAGTGCCACTTTTGATTTGTGAACCGGTTTCGATAAATTACTGATAAAAATTGGAGACGGCAGCGATTTTTTTGTAATTCGCATGATAGTTTGGTCTGAATTACCAACAAATGAGGTAATTCGCTCTCAAAATTTTGTACGGCGAATTATGTAATTCGAAGGGTAATTGGAGTGCGAATTATGAATGAGAGAGCGAACTACATAATTAGGGGCCATGTGAAAGCCGTATTAAATAGTATTGATTAAGGTTAAAAGGCGTTTACACTGTTCACCTTTCACAGGCGGTTAGTTGAATCAAAGGTTTACATCATTTAACTGAGAGTTGAACAATGTAAGCCTCTTAAATACAACGATTGTATACGATTAGGAAATTATAATATTCTGAACGAAATTTTTTCAAGGTCATTTTTGCTCAAAAGGAGGACAATATTTTTGAATGCAATTAAGTTTGTGGTTATGTAAATTCATGGAAAATATATTCCTAAGTTATTGCGGTGTATTACATTTCCTTTAATTTTAATTTACCTAATAAATATTTGTGAATTCATCATACAATTAATTTTCAATTTAATTTTAATTTGAGAAAGAAAGTCGAATATAGAATCTTCATTTTCTATGTGAAATTCATTCAAATAAGGTTTAAAATCGCGACGATGTATTTCACACAGAAAATGGGGATTTTATGTTTTGGATTTGGGGATTTTGATTTTGGGGATATTTTGGTACACCCTTCGCACGTACATACATATTCATAAGCGAAGCTACAAAACATTCGCTTCGAAAATATTCGCGATATGTAAACACACTTCTGCACAATCATTATTAAAAATGCAGTATGTTTATAAAGCACGTTGGGTATTTATTTATACACGACTTTATAGGAATGTTTACTTAAGTACATACATATTTATATTCACGCTCATGCGGATGCATTTGATGCACTCGTCACCCACATTTCTTCTTACTGTTAGTTTTACGAATGTTGATTTTCCATTTGCAACGGGCGAACAGCATCCAACTGGGAATTTGCACAGATGTGTCTGAGTTGTTTCTTGTCAAAATGGAAATGCAATCTTTATGACTTCAGACAGATAAAACTATGTAGGCACATGCGTCCATACAGTAACGCATACTGAACTTGCTTGTTCAGCAAGGAGTGCCCGAACAGCTTATGCAATGAATAATAGTTGTATGTACATAGGGTTGAAGAAGTAGGATAACTGGAGCAAAATTGACTTTGCAAACTATATGTATTGCTTTGAAGGATCAACCTCCACTAAATGAGTAAAACTAATTAATTGAGCGTAATGCAGACTTAAATATACATACATGTATGTACACTAAAGCGTATCACGAAAAAATTTAGTATGTGTCAGTTTTTTAACACTTATTCCGAGAGAAATTTTGAAGGGTAAAATTTTTTTTGCCACCTGCTAAAAACAATTCAATTGCGTTTTTTTCGGTAACTTTCTTATTTGGTGTCCGATTCTTTAAATCTTAATGTTGCCGAAAAGGTCTCGCTCAGGACTATAATTGGCCCTTAACAGAGTTTCGCCTTAAAACCCCTTTTGATTCATACCTTCTTTAATTTTTGAAATACTATCCCTAGTTTTTTTTTATTTTTATACTATAAATCTAAAGCTCTAAGAAATGTATGAAGACTTTGCTAAAAAAAGCGGGCGCTTTTAAATCCACTTTTTTTTCTCGACTTACCAAAGGTAGGATCCCACTATTGGCTCAAATAGCACAATATGTACCGATTTTCATTGTGCTTGATTGGAACATATTTAAAAACTACTTTTTGAGTGGTCCCATTATCGTCGCATAGTGTGGCAATTATTTTCGGTGCCTATCGGCCAAATTAAATATGCGACGATAATCATGATCACACAGTGCTTGATTAATAATAATAATAAACAAATTAGTTATCGACTTTGATCGCGACATGGGCGCCCGATATAAATAACTCGCCGCATTTTTTACAATTTGATTGTTCTACAATGAGCAAAAGAGTGTTCATATTATCGGTACAGTAATATAAATTTTGATTCCTTATAGTCAGCACAAATCGGCTCAGATTGCCGCATTTCCCAAAATTGTGTTTGTTCACACTATCAGCACATGAAATGCGCCGATAATGGGATCTTAGCCTAAGTATTCAAATAAAACATACACACACTCAACTTTTTTTTCTTTCACATATACTAGACTCTAAGGTGTTTCAGAGATGTCTTAAACATGAAACATAAGTTTTAATCGCATCTGTTTTTAAATACTTTAAAACACATAGAGTTCAGCGTTCAAAAATATCTTCTAGCTACAGTAAGTTTTGTGAAAAGGGGGCTTGCCAGAATGGTTTTCCGAAAAAGGGCAAGACTTCATGATCGAAGAGTGCTCAATATAAGAGTTGATATTTGGCAGGGGAAAGCATGCTTAGAGCGCAATATTTCGTATCCGCTAAATGGAATACCACGTTTAAGATGGCCGAAAATTAAAAAAAAAAAAACAATTTATTTTGGTCAAAAACCTAACTCAACTTACTAACTATGAGCTCTACTATTGACTATAGATAGTAGGCTGCCACTGAGAGAGGGTATTTAAAATAAAGGAGAGACTTTCTCTCTCTAACGAAAAATTTTATCGCCAAAAGAATTAGCCTCATTGCGAATGTCGTGTCGAATGCAAGTCGTTTTCGAGAGTCGAGTCGTATCGACAACTGCATGGCATAGCACGGTATAGTTTTCGATGATTTTTGTCGAGTACTTATTTCAACACGAAAGTAGGCAATGCCAATGTTTCCGAATCATACAATTGTACAATTTAGCCTAATTTACGACTTACGCAATGATGCTGATTATTTAGTGAAAACCAGCCTTAAGATACACTTTTAAGAATCGGTAAAATTTTAGTTTTTGTTTGTAATGAACCCACGCCACGACGGCACCATTCAGCACCAGATCCAGTCGTTGCTAGAAAAGGTTTATATTGTGGAGAAAACTGTGCACGGCCGTTCCTGCAACTGGTGCCACATTGAAACCTTAATTGGTACCCGAATGCTAGTCATCAACGACGGGTCCTACGGCAACTGCCGAAAACACCCCGACACAGCCACTTTGTCTTACCAAAAATCAGATTGCTGCGCGAGTTACGTCAACTCCACCGTCAACTCACACAGCAACCAATAGTTGGACATGGTAGTATCAAGTTACAATTACTGCACTTTTGATTACTGACCTGCAAGAAATGGGACTATTTTGTAGCTAACTATTAACGAACTAGCAGTCGACTAGTGGTAACTATTTATAAAATATTTCCTTTGGCCGTAACTAACTACTCTTGAAAGGCGATGGCCGCAAAATAGTGAGAACTGGTTTCATCTGCATTAGATGTCAAGTTAGTTTGTAGCTAACTACTTTTGGACATAAACTATCAATAAACAAGATTTTTTCTATTTGTTATATTTTTTTATTTAACATTACATATTTGCTTATTTGGTTTCGAGTTCTTTTCTAGGTGATCCCAATTTGAATTCCATCAGACACAACATCAAAATAATAATGTAAAATTTCGATCTTTATTTTATTAGTCCTGAAATCGAAAAAGAATCTGCGAAGTGCAGAAAAAAGTGAAAGTTAGTTTTGCCATAGCTAATTAGAAGTTAGCTATTTATCGAAATCGCGCAAAAAAGCTAACTATAAGTTGGTTATTTAAACCAATTGACAATTTTTTTCTGCAGGATAGCAACAAAAATTAGGTCAGCAATTGGTAAATGCAGGAAATGACTGAACCAATGAAATGGCCCAATAAAAAAAGGCGTGAGTACTAGTTACTCATGAAATTTGATGTGTAAACATATGCGTACGGCAAAGCATAAAAGTACGTTTACATATAAATATAATCTCAATCAAAGCTCGTTAGCTGTAAAATTTTCACAACTCGAGGGAAAGTTAAGCTTCTTCTCTGTGCCACTGTGGTCATTTTTTTCTGCTACACATATTTTGCAATTTAAATATATTTTAACATAATATTTTATTAAAAATACCTTTACAAACCTCTTTTCTTTGCTAGCGTCACTTTTTGTTTACTTTTCCATTTGATACTCCTCCTCTTCGTCGCAGGTATAATCGTTAAAACTAGGTTGGACACCAAAAAGTTATCGGTATAATCTGAGATTATTTTATAATTATAATTTTGTATGGCTAATCTCTTTTTATGTGTACAGATTAGGGAGTTAAACTCGAAAATGAGGATAATCTTTTTATGTGTCAACCTATTATCAGGCGATCCAGTTACATACATACACATGTAGGTTAGGTTAGAAATTAAACACTAATTTCACTTAATTTTGCTGATTTAATTTCTCTTTATTCATTTTGATTTTTAATTCTTTTAATACATGAAATTAGCGGTATGATTGATAAAATATGATACTTGTGCTTCCAGTGCGTTAAAATATCTTGAAAACACCGCATCAATTACTGTTTTTGAGCTTTTAGTTTATACATTTCTATTTGTATATATTCCTAAATTTAGTTTTTCTTTTCGGAATATAATCTGTGGCTCTGCTTCATCTGTCGCTAAGTTTACGTTGAAGTCATGAATATAATAACATACCACCTTTCGTTTGCAAAATTGGAAGCTAAACTCATTTGTTCGGCATTTCCTCTTACTCTCGTCTTGTCCTTGTGCAATATTTTATTAGCTCTGATCCAGTACTCAATGAATTTACAGGCTTTTACAGGAACTTACAGGAAGTTAAAGGAAAAATGATCCCGTACTCCAAAATGATGTAAATGATCGCGATTTTTGGAGAGTTGGAGTTGAGAATGAAGTTGCAAGATTTTACCCGATACTGTTTTTGTTCCCGTACTTTTTGCCATG
Source organism: Rhagoletis zephyria (assembly GCF_001687245.7). Lineage (NCBI taxonomy): Eukaryota > Metazoa > Arthropoda > Insecta > Diptera > Tephritidae > Rhagoletis > Rhagoletis zephyria. The sequence goes on along the minus strand of NW_016158323.1, from coordinate 34,905 downwards.
ATAAAAATATTTATAAGGTACAATCGCTGAGAGCCAGCTTTTGGAATTTTGACGTTTGCTAGCATTTTTGAAAATTTCTCTCGACGTCATTTCGTTTGTTTGTTTTTATTTTCACTCAAGCCAAATTAATATATTTCTGTGGAAACATTAAAATTTGAACGTACATTCATAGATATGTACATATGTATATATGTATGTCCATATGTAAATAAATAAATGTTAGCAATTGTGTAATGAATTTCTGCCCACGTGCTAAGGTGAAGATTTTAGCATACATTTAAACAAATTTAACCTTGAAGTCACTGCACTTTTGCTAAGAACTATCTTGGGTCAACCGGTGTGGCAAAATATGAGCCTAGCGCACATAGGCACTTTGGAAAATCCGCTGCCTTACCACCACAAACCTCGATCAACTTTTGCGTACACACGGTTATTGCGTAAACAAGAACTTTATACTGCTTTGCTTGCAGATAAAAACGGTATTAGCGCAGCCGCTAAAGCAGCATCTCCGTTTTCTTCTATAAAACTAAGTTCTTCCACATTTGAATAAATAAATTTTCAAATTATAAATTTTCATTTGTTTATCTTGAATTATTTGACATTTGAATTATTTCGAGAGAGTAAACTCAAAATGCTAGCAAACGTCAAAAAAAAACCCAATGGCGGACGAATTGAGCGAGCGGTTTTACTTTTAAATATTTGCATGATACAAAAAAGAAGGTAGTTTCATTGTCACTTTTCGGGCGCCATATTAACTACCTGACAATTAAGCGGATTGTGACATTTCGTGCTGCCATACCTAATCCTCAATAATCATTTATTTACTGTAAAAAAAAAAATATAATTAGAAAATTAAAAGGAAATTTTCTTCGATCTGAGCAATAACGAAAATTTAAATTCACACATTGCCGTATATGAAAAAAACAACCAACTGACTTTTTCTTTGAAATAAAAGACCGGTAAATATGTTGTGCAAAAATTAGCTATTATTAAATTAGTTTATTCTAAAGCCAATCACCGAAAAGGATTTGGATGTGCTTTGCAAAGGTAAGGCTTCCGGTGCTTCATGCTATGATAGATATTATAGTTATGGACGATAGGTTACTGCCGGTTGAACTGGCATCCAGAGTTTGGAAGTAAGTAGTTAGAGGGCTGCCCAATGCCGTTTGGCTGTCACTGCAAATACCTCAGCCTGGAAGACCGAAGCATACTTCCCCAGAGAAAAGTTCAAGAGAGAGTCCGTTTTGGAGCCATCATTTNTCCGCTGCCTTACCACCACAAACCTCGATCAACTTTTGCGTACACACGGTTATTGCGTAAACAAGAACTTTATACTGCTTTGCTTGCAGATAAAAACGGTATTAGCGCAGCCGCTAAAGCAGCATCTCCGTTTTCTTCTATAAAACTAAGTTCTTCCACATTTGAATAAATAAATTTTCAAATTATAAATTTTCATTTGTTTATCTTGAATTATTTGACATTTGAATTATTTCGAGAGAGTAAACTCAAAATGCTAGCAAACGTCAAAAAAAAACCCAATGGCGGACGAATTGAGCGAGCGGTTTTACTTTTAAATATTTGCATGATACAAAAAAGAAGGTAGTTTCATTGTCACTTTTCGGGCGCCATATTAACTACCTGACAATTAAGCGGATTGTGACATTTCGTGCTGCCATACCTAATCCTCAATAATCATTTATTTACTGTAAAAAAAAAAATATAATTAGAAAATTAAAAGGAAATTTTCTTCGATCTGAGCAATAACGAAAATTTAAATTCACACATTGCCGTATATGAAAAAAACAACCAACTGACTTTTTCTTTGAAATAAAAGACCGGTAAATATGTTGTGCAAAAATTAGCTATTATTAAATTAGTTTATTCTAAAGCCAATCACCGAAAAGGATTTGGATGTGCTTTGCAAAGGTAAGGCTTCCGGTGCTTCATGCTATGATAGATATTATAGTTATGGACGATAGGTTACTGCCGGTTGAACTGGCATCCAGAGTTTGGAAGTAAGTAGTTAGAGGGCTGCCCAATGCCGTTTGGCTGTCACTGCAAATACCTCAGCCTGGAAGACCGAAGCATACTTCCCCAGAGAAAAGTTCAAGAGAGAGTCCGTTTTGGAGCCATCATTTAAGATTCGATTACGTGGGATTCCGGGCTCAGTGCTGGTATTAAACCAGCATTCAGCCGCAGGGAACTAAACATTATAGAATCTCTTCAACAAAGGTAAAGGTGGCGTACTATCCTGTGGCATTGAAAAGACACAAGTGCTCAGAAATCTGCCGCTAGCAATTTCCGCTTTGTCCCACTCAGTGTTATACCAGCATCCGTTTCTTTTTAGTCTGCAGGTGGCCTTTAAAGCTTTCGCACGTATGAAGACACAAAGTGACGGTAAGTGCAGCAGTGCATCAAGAGCAGCGCCACGTATTGTAGAGAAAGCTTCAGGACAGCACACGGCAGTAGTTTGAAGTTTAGCAAGCAGACTTCCCACGCTCTTGAATCTGCTCCACTATACCACTGACGAATAGATAATTATGGGTCTGATCATAGAGGTATAAATCCAGAGGATTCCTTATGGTGACACACCCCACGTTTTGCCAAAGACCTGCTTACATTGCCAAAATGCTGCCAATTCTTTAGAGGTTTTGTGTTCCCCGTTAAATTTACACGACAGTTTTGTATCCTGAATTACTTCTAGATACTTCACTTCGGGAGAATTCTGAACTGTGACTCCTTCAATTGTGAGGCAATGAGCGCATACAACCTTCTCCGAAGCCTGTTTCGGACTATGCTTTAATGACGAAATATCTATCAATACATCTTTTTCGGACTATTAAAAAAAAGAGTTTTGTTATGTAAATTTACTTATTTTGTTTAAAATAAAATGAAAAAAGCTTTTTAATAAATAAATGTTTCAAAACTGGATTTTATTTTATTACTTCATCATTCATCGTCATTTTACACAGCCGTATTAGTTTCGCGGGGATACCAAATTCAGACATCGCGGCATAGAGGCAACTTCTCTTCGTGCTGTCGTAAGTAGCTTTGAAATCGACAAATAGATGGTGTGTGTCGATCCTATTCTCGCGGGTGTTTCCCAAGATTTGTCGTATTGTGAATACCTGATCTATGGTGGATTTTCCAGGCCTAAAGCCACACTGATAAGGTCAAATCAGTTCGTTGACGGTGGGCTTCAGTCATTCACATAATACACTCGATAAGACCTTATAACCTATGGTTAGGCTGATCCCTCGGTAGTTGGCGCGTATGGCGGGGTCGCCTTTCTTGTGGATTGGGCAGAGCACACTTAAATTCCAGTCGTCGGGCATGCGATCTGATGCATGCACCTCATCAGCTCCTCGCCCCCGAACTTGAATAGCTTGGCTGGCAGGCCCTCATCTCGAGCAGCTTTGTTGTTTTTCAGCTGCGTAATCGCTATCCGTACCGCGTCATAGTCAGGCGGTGGGACAGCTCCTCCATCATCATCGACTGGGGAATCGGGCTCGCCTTCTTCACTACTTTCAGCGCTGCTACCATTCAGTAGGTTGTAAAAGTGTTCCCTCCACAATTTAAGTATATTCTGGACATCGGTAACTAGGTCGCCATTGTTGCTCTTAAAGGAGTTCGCCCCGGTCTTGAAACCTTCTGTAAGTCGCCTAACCCTCTGGTGGAATTTTCGGGCGTTATTCCATATCAAGCTCTTCGCAGTCACGTATTTTGGCCTCTCTCTTCTTATTGCGGCAAATACGTCTCGTATCCTTCTTCAGTTCCCTATAATGGTCCCACATAGCTTGCGTTGTGTCTTTTTTCTCTGCGGCTTCTTGACATTCCTCATCGTACCAGTTGTTCTTTCGGGCTCGCTGAAATCCAACTACTTCTTCGGCGGCGGTACTTAATGATCGGGAAATGTGGTTCCACTTCTCGCGTATGTCGGATTGTTGAAGAGTGTTCTCAAAGAGCAGGTGTGTGAGTCGAGTGGCGAATAAATTGGCCGTCTGTTGTGATTGCAGCTTTTCGACGCTAAGCTTTCCTTGCATTGTTGGGCGCATATTTTTTGCTGCACAGAGGCGAGTGCGTATCTTGGTTACAACAAGATAGTGGTCGGAGTCGATGTTTGGCCCTCGGAGTATACGTATGTCTACAACGCTTGAAGCAAGCCTTCCGTCTAGCACAACATGGTCGATTTGGTTTCTCGTTTTGTGATCTGGAGACAGCCATGTAGCTTGGTGAATATTCTTATGCTGGAACCTAGTACTACATATTAAAATGTTTCGGGCCCGGCATTCCCAACGACTGGAATTCAAGTGCGCTTTTCCCAATCGACAAGAAAGGCGACCCCGCCATGCGCGCCAACTATTTTATCGAGCGTGTTGTGTGAAAGACTGAAGCCCTCCTTCAACGAGCTGATTGCGCCGTACCAGTGTGGCTTCAGAACTGCCAAATCCACTATCGTATTCGCAATATGTCAATACTTGGAAAAGACCACTGAGATTGGGATCGACGCATGCCTACTATTTGTCGATTTCATAGCCGCTTTCCAAAGCCTCCTCACAGTATACATATATTAAAGGGAATACAAAAAAGGATTTTCTATTGAGCGTACTCTTCATAAAAGAAAGAATGCACATAATAAAGGCTTTCCGTGAACTTCTGTGTTTCTAATATGCAATAACCCAGTGGAAAATGTAATGTATATTAATCGAAAAAACAATCAGTAAAACAACCCTTTTCACATTCGAAAATGCTTTTTTCCCCAGGACAATGTGGGGCATTCAATCTTGCATTACCTATTATCGAGAAATGTATTTAATATGCAATTTTTGGAACTTTTTGAATACATTAGAATGCTGATTACATAGCAAGCAGTTATTTAATCGAGAACTCATAAGAAATACATTATATTATTTATCATGCATGTAAAGCATTAGTACTTTTCCAACTGGGAAGTATTGTATATGTATTTTATAAAGGAAGTGCTACCTTTCGACGATTATTAATTTATTGGCACATTGATATGCATTCAGGCATATTTTTTCGGAAGAATTAGGCACAATTTTAAATTTTAAATTTCCATCACTGGTCCAAAGTAGCACTAGTTGGCAAGAGTGATTATCCGTTGGATTTCAAGGCTGACATTATTATTGGTGTTAATGCTGGTTCCCAAATTAACGAAGTCGGGTACTTCTTCAAACTTGTAACCATCAACAGTGACGTGCGTGATTAGTCGCTAATGCTGTGACTGTTTGTGTGGTAACAGGAGATACTTCGTTTTGTCCTCGTTCACCACCAGACCCATTCGCCTTGCTTCCCTATCTAATCCCGAGAAGGCAGACGTAGCCCTTGTTTTTACCGATAATATCGATGTCGACGGAATACGCCAGCCGGTTCAGTTCTGCGGCTCTTATGATCTTCTCCAACATCAGATTAAAGAAATCACATGGAAGGGAGCCACCTTGTCTAAAACCCCGCTAGGCATCAAACGGCTCGAAGACGTCCTTCCCACTTCTGGCGGAGCTGGTGGTATTGCTCAACGTCATTTTACACAGCCGAAAGCAACTTTGAAATCGACAAATGGGTGGTGTGTGTCGATTGTATTCTCGCAGTTTTTTTCCAAGATTTGGCGTATTGTGAATACCTGGTCTATGGGTGATCATGCAGGTCTAAAGCCACACTGATAAGGCCCAATCAGTTCGTTGACGGTTGGCTTCAGTCTTTCACACAATACACTCGATAAAACCTTGTCATCTATGCTTAGAAGGCTGACCCGCGGTAGTTGGCGCGTATGAGGGGATCGTCTTTCTTGTGGATTGGGCGGAGCACACTTAAATTCCAGTCGTCGCGCACGCGTTCATCTGACCATATTCTGCATAAAAGTTGATGCATGCACCTTATCAGCTCTTCGCCGCCGTACTTGAATAGCTCGGCTTGCAGGCCGTCAGCTCCAGCCGCTTTGTTGTTTTTCAGCCCCGTAATCGCTATTCGCACACCTCATCATAGTCAGGCGGTGGGGCATCGAGTCCATCGTCATCGACTGGGGACACGGGTTCGTCTTCGCCACTACTTTCAGCGCTGGTAAAAGTCAGTAAGGTGGAAAAGTGCTCCCTCCATAATTAAAGCACATTCTAGACATCGGTACTAGGTCGCCATTGTTGTTATTACAGGAAATCGCCATGGTCTTGAAATCTTTCGTAAGTCGCCTAACAATTCAGTAAAATTTGCGGGCGGTTTTCCTGTCTTCCAGCATCTCAAGCTCCGCGCATTCACGTATTTCGGCCTCTCTCTTCTTATTGCGGCAAATACGTCTCGCGTCCTTCTTCAGTTCCCTATAACGGTCCCACGTAGCTTGCGTTGCGTCCTTTTTCTCTGCGGCTTCTTGACATTCCTCATCGTACCAGTTGTTCTTTCGGGCTCGCTGAAATTCAACTACTTCTTCGGCGGCGGTACTTAATGATCTGGAAATGTGAGAGAGACTCCGTCGCCGAGTATTGGCGTTCACCCCGGTGGACGAACGTCTAGCCACAATCCGTATCAAAGTGAGATCCTTGAACATCTCTCCTATCTGCGCCCATGCCCCGACGGAAGAGAAGGAGCATACATATGAGCGCTGCACCCAAGGAGGGCAAGGGAGGGATATTTGGCGCCACTGTCAGAAAATTCAGCCTCCACGACCAAATGTCCGATAACGGAATGAGGTTGACCGACTTCGCCGGGGCCCGAAACATAGTAATATCGAGCACTACGTCCCAGCATACGAAGATGCACCAATGTACACTCAGAGTGCCAAACATTGACTCGGACCACTATCTTGTTCTAGCCAAGATACGCACCCGCCTCTGTACAGAAAAAATATGCGCCCAACAATGCAAGGAAAGCTTGAGAGATAGGCTGAAATACATAAGTGCCCGGAGCTTAAAATGCTGTCCGACAGGAAAACCGCCTGAAAACTTTACCAGAGGTTTAGGCGACTTACGGAAGATTTCAGACCATGGCGAACCCCCGTAAGAACCACAATGGCGACCTAGTGACCGATGGCCAAAATTTGCTTAAAATTATGGAGGGAACACTTTTCCACCCTACAGAATGCTAGAAGCGCTGAAAGTAGTGGAGAAGACGAACCTCACTCCCCAGTCGATGACAGTGGAGTCGAATTCCCACCGCCTGACTATGACGAGGTTTGCGAATAGCGATTACAGGGCTAAAAAACAACAAAGCGGCTGGAGCTGATGGCCTGCAAGCCGAGCTATTCAAGTGTGACGGAAAAGAGCTGATAAGGTGCATGCATCATCTCTTATGCAGAATATGGTCAGATGAACGCGTGCCCGACGACTGGAATTTAAGTGTGCTCCGCCCAATCCACAAGAAAAACGATCCCCTCATACGCGCCAACTACCGCGGGTCAGCCTTCTAAGCATAGATGACAAGGTTTTATCGAGTGTATTGTGTGAAAGACTGAAGCCAACCGTCAACGAACTGATTGGGCCTTATTAGACCTGGAAAATCATCCATAGACCAGTTATTCACAATCGACACACACCACCTATTTGTCGATTTCAATGCTGCTTTCGGCTGTGTAAAATGACGTTGAGCAATACCACCATCTCCGCCAGAATTGGAAACGACCTTCGAGCCGTTTGATGGCCAGCGGGGTTTCAGACAAAGTGACTTCCTTTCGTGTGATTTCTTTAATCTGATGTTGGAGAAGATAATAAGAGCCGCAGAACTTAACCGCTCAGGTATAATACTTTACAAGANGTGTGATTTCTTTAATCTTATGTTGGAGAAGATAATAAGAGCCGCAGAACTGAACCGCTCAGGTATAATACTTTACAAGAGCGTACAATTGTTGGCGTATGCAGGCGCCGTCGATATTATCGGTAAAAACAAGGGCTACGTCTGTTCTGCCTTCTAGGGATTGGATAGAGAAGCAAAGCGAATGGGTCTGGTGGTGAACGAGGACAAAACGAAGTACCTTCTCTCATCACACAAACAGTCAGAGCATAAGCGACTTGGCACAAAAATCACTGTTGACAGTTACAAGTTTGAAAAAGTAGACGACTCCGTTAATTTGGGAACCAACATTAACACCAATATTAATGGTAAGGTTCAGAAGGCGTAGCAGTTTAGCGCAACCGTTACTAAAAAAATCAGTGATCGATATGCGTCTTCTGAACGGCTTGGTACATTAGCTGTCAAATTCAACCCTCAAAGCTGCACACCAACATGTTGTCTCAAATGATCAGAAAAATATTACGATCATCTAACATGCAACTGTTCAGTTGATCAGAAGTACACAGCAACGGGTTCAGAAGGTGCAATGGCAACAGTTACTGAGCTGTTGCGCCTTGTGAACGTGCCCAATGCCAGCCTTGAAATCCAACAGAGAATCACTCTTGCCAACAAGTGCTACTTTGGGCTGAGTTGGCAATTGAGAATAAAATCCTCTCTCGTCGTACAAAAATCACACTCTATAAGTCACTCATCATGCCTGTGCTGGTGTATGGCGCGGAGGCATGGACAGTGAAAACATCTGATGAAGCGGCTTTTGGAGTTTTCGAGAGAAAGATTCTGTGAAGGATTTACGGACTTTACGCGTTGGCGATGGCAAATACCGCAGACAATTTAACGATAAGCTGTATGAGCTTTACAACGATATAGACATAGTGCAGCGAATTAAAATTCAATGGCTCCGCTGGATTGGCCATGTCGTTCGGGAGGACAGAAATACTCCTGCTCTGATAGTATTCAACGCGGGGCGCGATGCTAGTAACAGAGGAAGAGGAAGGCATCCTCTGCGTTGGAAATACTAGGTGGAGAAGGACTTGGCTTCACTTGGCATTTCCAATTGGCGTCAGTTGGAACAGAAGAGAAATGACTGCCGTACTGTTTTGGACTCGGACTAAATCGCTTAGGCGGTTACAGCCCCAATAAAGAAGAAGAAGAAAATATTAGTTTTAAATTTATAAAAAAGAAACGTGATAGCAACAAAAATTTTTTGCAAACAATTTTTTACAGCAGAGAGTTTTGACAGAAAGCACTAGAAAGTTTTCAACATGTTATATCTTATTTTAAATTTATAGTTTAGTATAAAAACTTCTTTTTTTACGAATTGAAGACATCGAAAAAAGCCATCTAACATTCTGTTCGGCGGCTGAGAGAGTGGCTAAAAAACTTTTATATTAATAAAGGAACATAGAAATAAAAATTGTCCAGAGTACTTAGTATCGGACTTTCGAACCATTTTTTAATATAATGGAATCTGAACAGCGTTTCCGAATTGACGACTTGTTGCCATTTTGACGTTTTAACGATTTTTTCCTCGTAATGACTTATTTTAGTTTAATTTTTTTCACTTAATTACATGTGTAACTACAGAATGTACAAAATTTGTTAGAAAAAGCCTAGTCCAAAATATACCCTTGCATTTATGTAATTTTGTTCTACAACCGGGCTTCTAGTTATATTAAATATTTTCCAAAATTGTAACCGAATCGCTAATTTTTACTGCTGACACTAATTTGAAAGAGACAGAAAAATAGCAGAGGGAATTTTTTCAGTCAATATTATTTATCAGTTAGAAAATGCTAATGTAACACTTTTAAACTGGATCAAAAATTTAAAACAAGTGTTTGTAGTTCAAAAATTTAAAAGCAATTGTTTTCCTTAAACTAGAAATTTCGCGAAACCTAGAACTTTTCTGGTCTCGAAAAACAACTGTCAAAAATTTCATGAAAGGCGATTTTCGCTTACCTCGAAAACTTTCGAGAAAAACTAATCGCAAAAACGGCCTCGAAAAGAAGTTCGTAAATTTCAGTGTTGGAGTTTTGGTCAATTAATTCTTAAAATAAACTTTGATTTAACTGCCAAATCTCTGAATTTCGCCATTGTTTACGATGCTGCAAAAGAGTGCATTCCTAAAAACAACCTCGAAAACGTTCGAGTTTTCTACTCTTCCCTTTTAAGGGAATCCCTTAAGTGTAATTTTAAATTGTCGTTAACAATTGCAAATCAAATTTTATTAACCCATATGTAATATTGGATCGCTTTGATTTTGTAATGTGTGGTCATATATATTTTTTATATAACTTATGTAACTTTGTTTCTGTTTTTTACGGTTAAACAAGTAACTTTTAGGAAAAAAATAAAACCGACTTTAAATCTCATATAACATTTAAGAGTACCGTTAATTTCTTCATGATCCAATGATCGGATCTAAACCACCTCTGAGGTACCACATTCCCTTAAACATAAATAATTATAGAAATCGAACCGATACTAATACTTCGACGGCAACAAACAAAGAAGAAGAAAAACAAGCAAAAAATGCTACTGTTCAGACAAAGCCCGAAAAATAAAATTCTTAAAGTAGTCACTTCAGGTCAGAGCTGTGTAATGATTGAATCAATTGAGTGTGCATTCTCATTTTTTTCGTTTCAAAAATGTGATTGTTTGATTTAAAAAATTTAACAACCACTCTTGAGATTGGTTACAAATTGTAAACACAAAATATGTAGTGTGTTATGGAATGGTTGACACCCATTCACATAGAGAATGTGAATGCAAAAA
>NW_016158323.1:0-23759 GCF_001687245.7 Rhagoletis zephyria | reverse complement strand
AAAAAACTCAATCATGTATGATTGGACGTTTATGGGAATGCAATCTGTCATTATCATTCAGTACTAATACTATTTGTTGTATCAGGGTTGAAATTTTTGTACTCAAAATGTGAAACCAGAAGATTGCCATCTCCCTTAAAATAAGTAAACAAATAAATATTTGGTGCTAAAATATTTTTCTAAGTGTTTGGTCGAACTTCTGCTCAAACTTGAGGCATGAGTTCTGATTTTATAAGAAGAGTTTTCAAGGCAGAAATATACTCGAAGGTTTGCCATTGCGTACCGAAGGACGACTGCTATTTTGGGTTATGATCTGACCAGGTATTTAACCATGGTCCTATGGAGTAAAAGTACGCACATGTAATCACTCTGCTACGGCGGCCGCCGTAAGTACATGCTATACATATCGTCGTTTCAAAGTATAAAACCGCGTATCAAGAAAATGCAAAACCGCGTAATTGCATAAATTATTTTCTAGAGAGTAAAGTCACCCATATTTCAAAATGGTTATCTTTTTTATAAAGCAAACGTATTTCTGGCTAGTACATTTCAGGACGAATGAATAAGAATTGAGCCAAGAGATTAGATTACACTGGTCTACAAATTTCAACTTTTTTTCTGCGAATAAGACGGGACCTGGTGTTTCTGAACGGATTTTTCGTGCTGAACACGAATCCGGGGTCAAAAATGTCCCATCAAAGCTTATGCGAAGTAGTTATCTAATTTAATGTAAATTTTAAACATTTTCAAGATAAAACATGAATTATATTTAAAACGTAAATGTTAATACAACTGTTTTATATATAATCCCAAACATATGATATAAAATCCCCTCTACCAAAAAACTTAAATTGGGTAACGCCGGTTTGAATTTTTACAATTGAGCAATTGTCAAAAATCTTCCTTTTTATCAAAAAGTTATTTACCAGGGTGTCTTTGAACTAATGATTGGTACTGAGTTAAAGAATGCACACACATAAAAGATTGCAGCCTTTTCAATACTCATTCAGTGTTAAACCTTTTTTTGATTGGGCATTGGTTTTTTCAATCTTGCTATGAATATGTTGATGTGTTAATTCATAACTGCTTTGAGAGAATGGAAAATTCAAAAATTTTAAACCTCAATCCTAAGCGAAGAATAAGTAATGAAAACTGGATAAAAAAAAATTGTTGATTTAAAATTGAAAATGATTTCACACTTACACAGCTCTGCTTCAGGTACATCTACATAGGCGGAGGATAATCGTTTTAGTATTCTCGCTGATATGAATAATGATTCTAACCAACAGGTAGTTAAAAAATACAAGCCTCCACCTATTTATCTACGAGAACAAAGTTCTAATGCTCTGGTAGATACTCTCTTAAACCTAGTAGGGAAAAATAATTTTCATGTGCTTCCTATTAAAAAGGGTAATATACACGAAGTGAAAATACAGGCTCAAAACGAAGATATTTTTCGTAAAATTACCAATGAGTTTGATAAGTGTAAGAAATCTTATTACACCTATCAACTTAAAAGAAATGCTCTTAGGGAAGAAGGTTTTGAGGTGCGCAATGTTTTCATCATCAAAAATAAAGAAAACATCCCTCAACCGATGTTCAAAATAGAGCTAGAACCTGACTTTCTTAATCTGAAGAAAGGGGAAGTGCACCATGTATATCAATTGCGATATCTTCTACACCGTAAAATCTCCATAGAAGAACCCCATAAGCGTAGAGGCCCTGTTCAATGTCATAACTGCCAGGAGTTTGGTCACACACGTCGCTACTACACCTTACCTGGTGTCTATGTTATCTGTGGGGATCTACACACTTGTAAAGAATGTGTGCAACCAAAAATGGACCCAAAATCTAAAAAGTGCAGTAATTGCGGTGGAAATCACTCTGCTAACTATAGAGGTTGTCTAGTTTATTACCTTGTTTATATGGCTTCAAACGCGGTATCGAATAACTCGTGTCAGCGTAGCTCGCTTGAAATGTAAGTGTTTATATGCAACACAAGAAATGAGTCGATGGAACACACTTTCAAACAGAGTTCATCCCGATGCAACCCTGTTAATACATGTGTCAATTCTCGAAAATAATGAACATTGAAAAATAATAACTAAAGACTCAAACATCCTTTTAAAAATTATTTAAGCTATTAATTTTATAACAAAGCTTAGCATAAATGTAATTTCAAGAACTATTTAAATGGTTTACTTTATACAGAGTTGCATGAAACAACCGTGTGGACAAATTCCGTGTTTATATGCACACTCAACAACTCTTAACTCGCATTCAAAATGTTATTTATGGTGGCACGGTTAAAAGTTTCAATTCGATGAGAGAATGTTTTTACATGTGTCTGTCCATATAACATGGTTTGAACGTGGTATATGTCTCAATGAAAGAGAAAACAATTTCCAAAAATATTCATAGTAGGCATAACCCCATACCTAATGTGACCAACTATTTCATAGCTCAAAGAAGTACAGGTTAAGTTGGGTTAAGTTAACGCCGTGAGCCGATTACGAAATTACGAATTCGGCTAATCTCGATCCCTGAGAGCCCAGTGTTTGCTCAGAAGTGCGAGCCAAAATGCTTCCATTTTAGCCTCGCGAAGGTTGGACAGTCTAAAAGAACGTGTGGAGATGATTCCACTTCATCTTTCTCTTGACAGCTGATACAAAAGATCAGTCGAAATTCCTAGTCTCATCGCATGAATACCAATCGCACAATTCCTGTAAGAACCCCCATCACTAGCCCTTGAGAGGTAACGTGTTTTAAAGTGCCCTACAAAAACATTTGCCGCAGTAGAAAAACGTCTTCTTTTCCTATTTTATGCCACAAAATAACCCAGTTCCCCTTAGCCCAACCCAGATAACCCTAAAAGTTATTGAGATAGTAAATCGACATTATTTAACTGAATTTTAGCTTCAAATGTAATTAAAAAGACATTTGCCAACTTAGTTCAAAACATTTTATTTATAAACCTTGAGTATTAGGCCATACTATATATAGTACATTAGGGAGATATGCATTGCAATAAAAGAAAATTAATTTTTAGTATGAAATGAAATAAATACATGCACTCCAACGTCACACTTCGAGCACCTGGTCGTGGTCCTTTCGTGGCAAAATCCACATCGAGTTTGTTTATCCTGAGGAATAACGAAATGATCCAGGTGGTCATATCGTAAAACTGTTGCTTGTGAGCTACTTGCGTGTCCTCTTTGATAAGATGGGTTTTTACGATTTTGGAGCAGTAATGTTGTTACAATTACCCTTCTAAATTTGAGCTGATCCAGGTTTCCACCTTGTTTGCGATGCAACTACCATGCATTTTGTATAGCCATGTCAATACAGTGACCCAGCAAACAGTTATACCACTTTTTTCCTCGGATGGAAATTCTATATAGGCTGATATTCTGATCTGAATTATCTACTTCTCCCATGTTGGAATTGTATGTACATGTTTATGAGGTGTGGCTGCTCAATNACAATTACCCTTCTAAATTTGAGCTGATCCAGGTTTCCACCTTGTTTGCGATGCAACTACCATGCATTTTGTATAGCCATGTCAATACAGTGACCCAGCAAACAGTTATACCACTTTTTTCCTCGGATGGAAATTCTATATAGGCTGATATTCTGATCTGAATTATCTACTTCTCCCATGTTGGAATTGTATGTACATGTTTATGAGGTGTGGCTGCTCAATTTGAATATTCTTTTTTTGCTGTCGTGAATAACGTTTTACAGCATGGATCGGTGCAAGTCCAGCAAAATTAGAAATAAGGCAGACCACATTATTGTCATGCCACTTCACTGCTATTATATTTTGATCAGAGATTTTTGCATAGTCATAGCTTCCCCGCTTACTTTTTTTCATGTGCTTCGAATCTGTTAGAGAAAAAAAAACGCCAATGAATGCCAAAATCTCATGCTGCTCAATGATTGCGTTAACATTTTTTTGTTGCGCGTACTTGTTACTCTCAGATAAAATAAGTTCTATCACTTCATCATCAAAGAACTTTGAAAAAAGTTCCAGCAGATTTTCGGTGTTCACTAAAACTTCAAAATTTTCGAAATCTGTTACAATCACCGCCAAGTCTTCTTTTACCCAGTTTTATTTCTTTTGCCTTTTCACATTAGATTTGCTAACATTCTGTTGCTTTTGTAGTAGGCTCAGTGGTAAGTCGTCATCTGAGTCTTCTGAAGAAGTACTCTCGTCATTTTTTCTTTCAAATACAACTTCTGCCGGGGCCTGCAGTTGTGAAGCTGGGAGGTTATCCATCTGCATATAATCTTCATCCCCAGAGTCTTCATCTGTCAAATCACCCGTTGCATTATTTGGTGGAAAAATACACAATTCTTCAACTCTAGTTTCATTGGTATCATCTTCTTCTAATATAGCAAGAAGTTCGTGAAGTGAAATCCCCCTGTGAAATAAAGAAAAAATACAATGCATATTTTCCTAATGTACTAATGTACCTTCATTTGTTTATGCACTTACCATTGAAATAAAAATGTTCTTAATAAATATAATATTCTATATTCTCTTACCTTTAAAACCGTATGTTGTAGTTTTGCATTTTCTATTTTTGTCTAACTTTGAAGCCCACAAACACAAAATTTTAACGTTAGCTTTTGTTTGGGTTCAATCTCTAATGACTGCCTTATGCTTGAAATACAATACCGGCGAACGGCAAACTTCGCCGAATTGGGCGATGCTGTCGTTCACCGTTCGCCCAACTATTTCGCCTACTTAAACAGAATTAGAGCGGTAGCGAAAACAGCTGATCCCATTTGGTCGCCTTTATAATTTGGGTGACCATATTTAGAAAAAACTAAACCATATTTAGAAATGAGGAAATGATAACAAATATAAATGTAAAACAAAGAAAGATTATTATAAATAATTTGTTTCAAGCCAGATTTAACGAATCCACAACTATATTTTTCAAACAACAAAAAAAAAATCGTGTTTAGGTTGTTTTCTTTTTAAACTTTGAAAGCACAAAACAAATACGGCCACCTTTGGCACGCACAGCTGTCATCGCCCAGCAGAGCGATAGAAATAAATCTATCGCCATGAAACGCCGCCAAGCGAACTTCGCATTTCGCTTTGGCTGTGTTCAATTTCATATGCTTGCGGGTGTTCTAATTTTGACAGCGCGAATTTCGCTGTGGTGAGTTCGCCGTTCGCCGGCATTGTATTTCAGCTATTACGCGTACTGAGCAGTTGAATATGCATCGCGCTTTGGCACACATTCAAATGTGAGCATGCTGCTACATGTTCTTGCTGTACTATATTTAGTACATTAGGTACATCTGGGGTAATAGCAGTTCGTGCTGCGACAATTCTGTCTGCAATATCTGCAGGCGTCGCATACCGTCTTCAAAAGAGTCACAACTCAAAATTTGGCATTTTTGAAATTATACGCTAAAAATGTACACAGAGCTTTTATTTACCTTTCAGTAAAAGCTGAAACAAATTTTTGTTATACTTTGTTAAAAAAACCTAAGGTAAAGTCGCCCTTGCCCATATGATTAGCATGTGCTACGAAATAGTTTTTCGCATCTTCTGACGAACGTATTATTTTGAGTTGTGACTCTTTTGAAGACGGTGTGCGATATGTATGTTAAGGGCCAGTGTAGGTGTGGTTCCTAATGCGCCACCAATTCCTGTTTTACTAGTGTAGCATTCTCTAGTGAGTTCCAACACACAAGGGCTCCTTAAAACAATATAAGCTTGAATGTTGTCTCCTAGAACTAATGAATTAATTTGGGCGAGAGACCCTACCTTTTACCGATAGCTTCCCTACAGCAGTACAAGGTAACCGACACCTTTCCTACCCTCTCCTAAATGTTAGGCTCCTACGACACCGCTGTTGGTTCAGGTAACCTTGAGCCAGACCAAAAAGGGTGTAAAGAAATCGTCCCTTAACCAAAAGATTTACATCATCTACATAGGCGAACACCCGACAGCCCACTTTTTCCAGTTCCTCTAGAAGGTCATTTACAACCGCAATCCAGAGCAGGGGAAAGAGAACACCACCTTGTGGAGTGCTCCTATTGACTCTTCACTGAGTGCAGACGATCCCCCACTCCCCCGCGACAGTTCTTTCACGAAGTAAGCTTATTAGGTTGGTGCAACCCCCAGATTATGAATATACTTGACTATAGCCGCTGGAGTGACATATTGAAGGCCCCGTCGATATCGAAGAAAGCCCCTACTGTATAGTCTTCATGCGTGAAGGCCTCCACTGACCACTTTGCTAATGTGTTGAGCTCTTGAAAGACAGTCACGAGGAATCGCGTTTGTTATGTACAGGTCTATCAGTCTCTCTAGCATTTTAGCAAAAGCATTTTTAGCAAAAACGAAGAGACTGATAGGCCTAAAAACTCCAGGGGAAACATGAGAGCCTTTTCCGGTCTTCGGGACGAACGCAACACTGACTACCCACGCAATTCACATAAATAGGATCCAACCAATTGCAAGACACCAGTTACAGAACCTCCCTCCTGAAGAACAAAATATCGCAAAGAAGTACATTTGGCTGTACTTCGAAGTACGAAGTACAAGAGCGGAGTATTTTTGGAATGCGAACGGGATAACCCAGCATAAAAGCGAACTAGACATTTTCCTAGAGCGATATCAAAATGCATCCGGTCGCTGTCCGAACTGCCGTGTTCTGGCAGGTCTGTACCTTCATCCACTGCGTTCTGCTAGTCGCCGGTAACTACATGGGCGCTGCATATTTTAGAACCAGCCGGCCAATTCCCTTGTATGTTGCCAGCAACGTTTCTTTGTCTTTGTTCCAAGGGCTGCCGGCCAGCGACTAGAGATGCAAACGATGCATCGATATTTTTGAAACATCGATAATATCGGTTAAAAATTCGATGTTTGCAATTTCTTAAAATCGCCAAATTTGCGATGCATCGATGCCAGTTTCAACGATGTTTTAACATCGCCTTTAGTGTGACTCAGACTTGAATTCAACTTAACCATTATGCTCCTAAAATTTTTTGACTGGAAATGAATTTTATAACTTATTCTTTTGGGGAACATTCAGAAATTCCAAGTTTTCTCGTATCTTTTGATATTAAAAATGCTCACTTAATCATTAAATAAAATTATAGTTTAAAAAACTAAAACCTGCCTATTATAATTGCCATTCGTACTGTCATCAGGTATGTAACTTGAGAATAGAAATCGCTGCATCTTTTAGGCGCATCAATATTACATGGTTACATCCCGAGTTAATTAATGGAAGGTAAAAAACGACCCGGAACTTTAGGCTCAGCATTGTTATTATATTTATAGGAAGGGTAGAAGAATGGTAATAAATACAGAGACATACACCCATATGGAAGTATTTTTCTGATTGAAGAGAGTTAGAATTGAAAGTTTTTAAATTTTCCTTGTAATGTGACTTCAATCCAATATGGCTTTCCCGTGGCACCCCAATTACGTAGTTCGCTCTCTCAAAATTTTGAGAGCGAAGTACCTAATTTGTTGGTAATTCAGATCCAATTACCATGTGAATTACAAACAAATCGGTGCCGGCTATCATTTTTATCGGAAATTTGACGAAGCTAGTTCGTAAATCAAAACTTGCATTTTTTCTGAGTACGAAAAATAAGGTCTATCAATGTGTATATCCCTAATTTAATACGGAAACTTATACATTTTTAGGAAGAACCTACATTTTGCATCGATTTTGCAGAGAAGAAAAACAAAAGCAAAACACAGAGAACTGTCAAATCAAATTAAGAATGTGTCCGTGGGAATGGGGTAATTCGCGATCGTAATTGGGGGAGCGAACAAAGTAAGTCACGATGTCGTGGGAAAATGGTATAACAAATTGTGAAACATCGGAAACCATCGATATATCGACGTTTTTCTGGCGATATATTTTAGCATCGATGTTAATTTTTCCGATGCATCGAAACATCGATGTATCGATGTTACCCCAAAAAATTTGCAACCCTACCAGCGATTTGAGGACATTGTTGCGGCTCTGCACTCTGTTACAATTGTGGTAGTATGCACCGAGAAGGAGAGCAGACATCACCATCGACGTGAATACCCAGTTGCACTCTGACCTCCTTCGTGCAGGTGGTGAATAAAGTTGCAGTGCAGAGGCGAGAAAGCTCGGCTAGATAACCACTTACTTTCGAGCACAAGTCATCAATTCCATTCCCAGACGCCATTATCGAGCAATCGTCAGCATAAGAGACAACACTGAGCGCTACTAGAACCGTTCTCTCACAGGGGAGTTTTCGGTTAAGGCTACGAGTGATTTGAGTGTTAATACCATTAACTGCTGTTGTTGTGCTGTGAACTTAACGGAGCCCATGCTGATGCTTCGCTGAGGTCAGGTGGTTTGTGTAGTGCGGGAGTAGAAGGGCCTCTAGTGTCTTCGCTACTGCGAAAAGGAGGGTTATCGGGCGATAGGACCCTCCTTTGTTGGACGGTTTCCCCGGTTTAAGCAGTGGGACCACTCTCCCCATTTTTCAGATGTGTGGAAGGATGAGTGTGGCCATAGACAGGTTGAGCACCTTGGTTAGATAGCCCACTCCCGCAGGAATCAAAGTTTTCATCATCAGCATGCAAATTCCGTCGAGTCCTATGGCTTTGAAGGCTTTCGCCTTCCCCATGGCTACCTTTACCTCAGCGCTGGTGAAAACAAGAGGCGCACCTGGTGTTGGCTTAAAACGCCCGCGCATCGCTCCGGGTCCGACGAAGCGTCGCCGAAATATATTTCAACTGTGAAATCACTGTTCGGCAGATTGGACAATGACCTCACGTCAGACCAAAGCTTGTTCATACCAGAGGCTAAGTATCAGGTCTTCAGATTCTCTTCCCACTTCTTCCGCTGATGTACGTTCACTAGTTGCCGAATCTCCGCGTTGAGAACCCTGATACGGGGTTTTCCGGGATCGGCCTGACGAAGGCTGTCACACTCATCGGCTAGGACAGCCGCTTCAGCAGGAATGGACGGGGATTCGAAATGTATCCTGCTGGATTGAAGCGGGCTTTAGCAGCAGTGGCCACCCTGCGGAATTTACGCTCACCTACGGTTAGTGTGGGTAGTTCAGTGAAGGTGCTTTCAGTAACAACCGCGAAGGCTTTCCAATCAGCTTTGGAGATATATCTTTAGAAGTATAAAACCCCTCCCAAAAAATATTCCCTGTGCCAGAGCCAGTCAGCGGGGTAGCAAGTCTGAGAGGCAAAGCGGCAGAATGGCAAGCAGTAAATCTATGCAGAATATAAATTTTTGTGCAGTAAAAAATGTAACCCGAGATACTGAATTGAATGTGCACGGCGACAGATAAAAAGGGCACGCGGCCTGCAACCAAACACCCTCTTATCCTCGCTCGAGCTTCTCTGGATTGTTAGATACCACCAAATTTGCTTTTGCATGCAATCAGTGTTGCCGTTTAGGTCGAATTCTACTTTAAATATTTGAATTAACTAATAATACAATAAATAATACGAAATAAAATAAAACAAGAGAAAATTAAATAAAGTAAAATAAAATAAATATATGTAAATCAAATAAAATATAAAATAAAAATGTTGCAGCAATCGATCAAGCCGAGGACATAACCTGCGTCGTACGGAATTGTAGTACGCAGCTCTCGCCACTCGGTTTCAGCGGATGCCAAACCTGCCTGCTTTGTTTGCTTCCTTGCGCAATAGACAAGAGCTGGCCGTTTTGGCCTGATTCGCATTAATTTTGAGGATTAGCTGCTGGACTTAATCCGGATCAACTGTTGTCATTCCGAATTAACGAGTTGATCATTCCGAATTAACGAGTTGATCCGGATCAGCGCTGCCATCTGTGTATGCTTTAAAATACAATAGAGGTTTGGCGCTCAAACGCTAAAAATTAGTTACTTATATTTGGCAGATACAAATTTTGGTAGAATTCTCTGGTTCAGTTTTGTATAAAATATTTTTTGGTCGCGGCAACACTGCACGCAATCCACTGCTAAAACACGGGAGGGAAAATCTCTGTGTGTGCTAAGGAAATAGGCATAGATTTATGCAACACCCTCAATTGTTGTGCACTCCTATGAAGCAATCGTATGTAGTTTTTGCTGTTGTTGCTGTTAGTACAGCTGTTGTCTTCGCTACGGAAAAGAACAATTGTAAAACGTGTTTTGCACAGAGAACCATACATACATATGTAGCACATACATATATTCTGCGTAAGGACGAACAAAGAAGCCCATGTGGGTTGTGGGTTCTGCAACTGCAGAATTTTCATTAAACGAATTAAAAGCTGAAGGATATGCAAACATACACCGGAAGATTTATTTTAAATGGTAGCACACTGCAAAGGAAGTACTCGCTTTTTTGTGTTAAGTGCGGCGTATACGAAAATTATTAAAAAAATATTGATTATATGAATATATAGATTACTACTGAATGAATAAATAAATTATTTGATATCATATTAATGGTATCTTCTCGGTTCCTTCAACCAAAAGCGATAGTGATGAAACTAAAGGCAATAACGAAACCTCATCATTTGAAAAAACTTTAACTGGAGTTGTTATACACAATACTAAAAAAAGACCGATTCCTGATTTTTTTTTTAATATACACAATGTTACTCAAGCAAACATTTTTTGATATTTTTTGTTCTGTATCAGGATATTTGCGCTTTAACCAAACCCATAAAAATCAAGGAATAGACTACACTTTTGGAAAAAATTTATAATACAAAGATAACTACCAAAAATTAAGCGGAAGCGAAAAGTTTTATTTGTTAAAAAAAAAAATACTTTAACAAAAATCTACCAAATGAAAAAATTTACTTTTTTACCAACCCAAATTTTTTCTACCAATTTTGTTAATAATTTTGCCAAAGTGGCAACCATGATCATAAGTTGCTTTGACATTGCCAGCCAATTAGTGGAATAAACTCAACATTATACTGCGATTCACTTTACGCATGAATAATGTGACCAACTATTTCGTAGCTCAAAGAAGTACAGGTTAGGTTGGGTGAAGTTAACGCCGCCAGC
This sequence comes from Rhagoletis zephyria, assembly GCF_001687245.7. NCBI lineage: Eukaryota > Metazoa > Arthropoda > Insecta > Diptera > Tephritidae > Rhagoletis > Rhagoletis zephyria. The sequence goes on along the minus strand of NW_016158323.1, from coordinate 12,731 downwards.
CGATTGCCAAAATGCTTCCATCTTAGCCTCGCGAAGGTTGGATAGTCTAAAAGAAAGCGTGGAGGTGATTCCACTTCATCTTCCTCCTGACTGCTGATAAAAAAGGATCAGTTGAAATTCCTAGTCTCACCGCATGAATACCAATCGCACAATGGCCTGTCAGAACCCCAATAACTAGCCCTTGAGAGGTAACGTGGTTTAAAGCAGGGTACGAAAATAAACTGTACAAAACAATTCCCATTTGCTCATCGATCATCATATCATTTGTGGTTTTGTACAGTTTTGTAAATAGTCAGAAACAAATTGTAAGATTCACTGTCATTTTCCCCAACGAGAAACGTTTGCTTTTCGTTTGTGACAATTGTACCATAGGGTACGTTTTATATGTATGCAAACGTTTCAATTACGTGAAAAATAATTTTTTCTGTAAATTTTCATATCCAATTCAATTAAAAAACATTTTTATTTTTTTATTCATTGCAGCCATTCGTTTTGTATTTGTTTATTGCATATATGTGCATACATAAATATATTTTCCCTGCACGATTCATTTCGTTTGTTGTTTCGTCTGTAACTACTAAACTACTGTAGTGTACTATCGCCAAAGTGAACTCAGCCGTTTTGTTTCGTATTGTACCGAACTGTTAAAGTAATAAACGAAACGAAATAGTAACGTACAATATAGTTTATTTTCGTACACTGGTTTAAAGTGCGCTATAAAAACATTTTCTGAAGCAGAGAAAGGTCTTATTTTCCTTTTTTATGTTACAAAAGGACCCGCTTTCCCTTAGCCCAATAGTAGTTCGTTCTGCGAAAATTCTATCTGCAATATCCGCAGGCACCGTGTTCAACATATGTATGTTAAGCGCCACTATAAGTGTGCTAATGAATTAATTTAGGCGAGAGACCTCACGTTTTACCATAGCTCCCCTACAGCAGTACAAGGCAACCGACACCTTTCTTACCCTTTCCTCAATGTTAGGCTTCCAAAACAGCCGTCGTTGATCGCCCACCTAGTTACCCGGTTCAGGTAACCTTGAGCCAGATCAAAAAAAGTGTCTAGAAATCGTCCCTTAACCAAAAGTTCCACATCATCTACATAGGCGATCACCCGACAGCCCACTTTTTCCAGTTTCTCTAGAAGGTCGTTTACAACCGCAACCCAGAGCAGGGGAGAGAGAACATCACCTTGTGGAGTGCCTAATGACTTTGCACTGAGTTCAGGCTCTCTCTTTTGTTTTTAGCAAAAACTGACTATGATATTTATATCATGTTTCCAAAGTGCGATAGCGATCCGAAAATTGTCGCCAACTGGTTACAAAATCTTCCCCCTGAAGCACAAAATATCGCAAAGAAGTACATTTGACTGTACTTCGAAGTACGAAGTACAAGAGCGAAAAAAGAAGTACTGTACTTCCGAAAGAAGTACGGTTGGTCACATTACGCATGAACCACCATTGCAAGTGCAGACTGAAAATTTACTGCTAAAGTGAACTTACGCTGGGTTTGAAATACAATTTTCGTAAATATTAATATTTAGCGTTTTAACGGCATACATTTTAATTTTCAACGCAAGCCCTGTCATGCGGTCCACTCAGTAGGGCTGCCAGACGTCCTGGTTTTTCATGATTTGTCCTGGGGCCTATTTCAGAAAGTGCCAATGACAATTTTGTCACGACAGGCATTTTCCGTATTGCCAGTGACAATTCGACAGTTTGGTGGGTGTTTTGTTTCATAAAAACTTTTGTCAACCCGGTTTCAGTTCCATGAAAAATTCCATTAAGGAGTGACAAAATTGCCGTTTACATAACTATCTCCAGTCATATGAAATTTATATCTAATTCATATATAATAATTGCATTTGCATTATTTTAGTTTTTACAAATTTTCAAATCATTGAAAAGTATTGATATGCGCGCAATTTTAATATGAACAAATTTACAAAATTCTCCTGTAAAAGCTATGATACAAATATTAAAAGGTAGTTTCTTTTCTTCTTCTTGTTCGAAATTGCTTCCATTTGACGTAAACTGTGATTTTTACATTTTCTTTTAAATTGAAGCTACCATATTCTTTGAAGAAAGTGTTTTTTATTTAAAAAATAAATATTTCCCACATTATTTGAAAAAATATATTTTGAGCATCATTTTTAAGCGAGCTTTTATTAATTTATTTCTAAAATTAAATATAAGACGGAAGGCAAAACAAAAATACTCGTATTACATTGTGTAATGCACATAGAGAATCTATGTATTTGTTTATGTAATTATTTTCATCATTATTTTGTACGATTTCGGGATGGCCACGTGCATGGTAGCTTCACTACGGTGTAGTTTGTTTGTTCCAACCACTTTTCGGTAGAAAATTTCCAGCCTCGGGAGGGATGTGCCCAATCTAAGCGAAACGCGGCACCAGCAGCAGTAGAGCGAGCACATTATCTGTCTATAAACTATAACAAGGAGCTCTAAGAATTAGGAAATTTTTTGAACAAGTGCAGTACACATTCTGAAAAAATAATATCAATTCATAGCAAAAAAATCCGACTTAAAAAAAATATATATATCTATATATATTTCATGATCCAATGATCGGATCTAAACCAGATTAGTACAGGACCACCTCTGAGACATTACCTTTCCGATAAAAAAAGAACTTTCGAAATCGGTTGACGCGGTCCAAAGTTATGCGATAACATACATAAAAAAAAATATTCCGACGAACTGATGACCTCCTTTTTTTTTGGTAGTCGGTTAAAAAATAGTGGGCTCTACAGAGGAATTTATACAGATTACAAACACACATAACACGCATAAAAAAGTTCTTTAATAATAATAATAGATTGGCGCTTGCACATATGTTAGTGTTTGGCCGGGCTTCTCCTCCGATTTGTGGCGTGGGCCTTGATGTTGTACCACACAAAGGGAGGGACCTACAGTTTTACGCCGATTCCGAACGGCGATTGTATGTTTAAGAGAAGCTGTTTTTCATGGCAGAAATACACTCGGAGGTTTGCAATTGCCTGCCGACGGACGACCGCTGTTAAGAAAAAACGTTTTTTCTATATTTTTTGCGATGTTGCTTTGACCAGGGTTTGAACCCGGGTGCTGCGAAGTGGAAGCGCGCACTGCTTACCACTACACTACAGCGGCCGACAAAAAAAAAGTTCTTTACTTTTATACAAAAAGAGGGGATGCGTTCCAGCATTTTCAAAAACCGCATAAATTCAGATGCTCCATGTAAAAAATTCTAAAAAACCGCATAAAAAATCCAGTGAGGCATTATTGAGCAAAAAAAAACTATTTTTTATTTCTTCACTTCAACACTTACTATTCCATGTAAAACCGAACATTATTGAAATAAATAAAATTGTATCTGTATTTTAACCAAAAAAAAATAAAATAAAAATACCACAATAAAAACATGAATTATGTAAGAATACATAAAAAAATTTAGAAAAAAATGTTCTTTCTTAACAGCGGTCGCCCCTCGGCAGGCAATGGCAAACCTCCGAGTGTATTTCTGCCATGAAAAACAGCTTTTCATAAAGATACATTCGCCGTTCGGAGTTGGCGTAAAACTGTAGGTCCCAGTGTAGGAGAAGCTCCACTTATGTGTAGGCGCCAATCTATTATTCTTATTATTATTACGTAAGAATACAAAGACAAATTATTTATCAGAAGCATTGGCTTTTACACACTGAAAAAAGTAATACAAACTCTCAAAAAACCAAAATCGCTACTGCGAAATAATGGTTTGAAAAACCGCATAAATTCAAATCCGCATAAAAGAGACCTAAGTGTATTCTTAAGAAATAATTTAGGAGGGTAAATTAGGTGATTTAGGTAAATAAAAAATGGAATGGTTAATAATTTTTAATAATCTGCCTTATCCTGAGTTTTGCCCAAAAAAAAAAATTCACCCGGAATTTGTATTCCGCCCATAGTAAATATGTACATGAAAACCAAATGTGAAAAGTGAACCGGTTCGGGAAAATTAAACTCATGATAAAACTGAATGTTGTTTTAGTACTTGCATTTAAAAATTTGAACATTGTACTTAATACCAAGTAAGAAAGTCTAAGTTCGGGCGAAGCGGAACATTAAATACCCGGCGCAAGTATTAAATATATGTTTTTTCAACTTTCAGAAGCTAACGCTACATGGTAAGCCGGGGTGTATCAATTTTGAATAAATTAGCGTCTTTAAATTTCGAAATATTAAAGTCTCAAGCATTTCTGAAATTTACCGTTATATGAAAAGCGGCCGTAATTTTAGTCAGATTTCAATAATTTCAACGTTTTGCTTTTATGTGGCAAGCACAATAACCATACCGAGTTTGGTACAAATTGGTATGACNACGTGGCAAGTACAATAACCATACCGAGTTTGGTACAAATTGGTATGACGGTTACCGAGATATATATATGTGATCATAAGTGGGCGGCGCCACGCCCACTTCCAAAATTTTATCATAAACGTATTTCTTGGTAAAGAATTGTTGCAAGCATCAATTTTGAATAAATTAGCTTCAATATTTACTGATTTATCGAAGATTTTGTATTTCTCTAAATTACCGTTATATGGGATGTGGGCGTGGTTATTGTCCGATTTTAAAAATTTTAGGCCATTTGGTATGCTATACTAAGGCCAACAACTGTACCAAGTTTGGAAGAAATTGGTGCAGCGGTTACCAAGATATACACATGTAACCATAAGTGGGCGTGGCTACGCCCACTTTCAAAAAATTTATAACATTCTTAATTTTCGTCTGAAAATTATTGTAAATATGAAGTTTGAGTGAATAATCCTCTGTAGTTACTAAAATATCGCAGTTTTCGTATTTCTGGAAATTACCGTTATATGGGAAGTGGGCGTGGTTACAGTCCGATTGCGCCCATTTTCAATACCAACCTACCTTGGATAAATGGAAACCTACGCACCAAATTTCGTTGAGATATCGAAATTTTTGCACGAGTTATCGTGTACACGGGCGGACGGACAGACAGACATGGCTTAATCGACTTCTCTATTCATTCTGAGCATTTATGTATACATTTGTCTATGTCTATCTCAATTCGTTTTGGCTGTTACAAACAACCGTTATGTGAACAAAATTAATATACCCTTGTGCACAAGTGCGCTCGGGTATAAAAACTTGTTGAAGGGTCTTAAATCAAACCTGCGCCACTACATAACGACTCCCTCGAGGCGTCAATCTTGGAAAACTTGAAACTTGGCAAAATTGTAAATTCTTTTCGATTGACACTGCACCAGTTGAGAGGACTTTCAGTTATATTTATTTATTTTTATTGCGGTGCGATAATTACTTTTTGAGAATTTCATCGGGGCTGCAAATGTCGGATGTATCCTACTGACTTTCGTCTTGACAATCTAGCATCATGGCACAATCTTTGTTTAAACACCGTTTTTTCGAAAGAATTTTTCATTCTCATTCTTTCGGTTGCTTCGGAATTTTTCACGTCAACAGCGTTTTTCGACTTTCGTTTTTGTAAATCATTTTTAATGCTTTCTTCTGTGACTGGTTAGATACATGATAAAAATATAGTAAGGTAGAACCGCTGAGAGTCACTTTTAAAATTCTTGACGTTTCCAAACAATTTAATTTTTAAATTTACTCACAAACTCACACACACATTTTCATTTTCAATCTCAAGCAACAACTATTTCATTTCATTTCATTTTTTTATTTCCACTTTTATATGATTTTAAAATGTTGGCAAACTTCAAAAAAAAAAATCATGGCCGACAAATTAAGAGAACGGTTCTACCTTGCTATATTTTTATCATGGTTAGATATACGTAAAATAGCTTTTAAACAGACAGAAATAACGAATGAAGGTTACCACCTCTATTTATATTTTTTATAACTTAATACTAAAGAAATTCATGCAAATACATACCAGACCCAATGTTTGCTCTATGGTAATTAATTAACATTTTTTATTGAAATATTTTTCAATGTGTGGCTTTCCTCTTTTAGACTTCTCAGTTTTAAAGCTATTTAAGTCCTCTTTGGATACCAAACTTGTTTAATTTGGATAAGCGGTTTATTTATTATCCGGAAAGTACTTTTATTTCGGAATAAAAAATATTTGGCCAAGTTTAACTCGCAAAAAAATAACTGTAGTTTTCGGTCCCTTCAATATTCGTATTCGCAAAAGTTCCGCATTGATTTTTGCGAATGCGAATGCGAATGTTAAAATTAATGCGGATATTCGCAACAACCCTGGTACATATATAATACGTGAACTGACTTTTTGTCCAGGTTACCAGATCTGCACCGTTCATTCGATTTTAAAAAATGAGATGTCAAATGAAAGGGCTCGGTCAATAGAAGTGCTATAAGGTTTTAATTTTTCGAAGAGTTGCCACCTTTTAAAAAATTGAATTCCAAATCTTTAAAAAATTAAATTAATTAGTACAATATGGGTATCAATCCATGCAAATAGTTTTGAAAAGGTTTTATTTTTTTATTACATACAAGGGGTTGCCACCTGTTTAAAAAAATTAAATTCAATTTCAATTATGAAAATTAGATAAGTGAAATATTCATCACAATATGGCTGTCGGAGGAGAGAGGTTTAAGGAGGTTTTAGTTTGGAAATATTTTAATGAGGGTTGTCACCTAATTTAAAACTCGAAAGCAATTAAGTTATGCAGAAGTTACTTCAGGTTATCAGGCTATCAGTCGAAATAATTTTTAAAAGGGTTTCTTTCTAATCTTCATGCAGGAGGGTTGCCACCTGTTCAAAACATCAGGTTTAAAGTGAATTTAAGCAATTGGGCAATGAAATTATATATGGGTGTCAAACGATAGAGGTCTAAGAACGGTTCAGTATAAAAATATTTTCAAGAGAGTTACCACGTAATTGAAGTGGAATCTAGTTCAACTATACACAAGGTGTGGCCGCTGTGGTGTAGTGGTAAGCAGTACGCGCTTCCACTCCGCAACGCCTCGGTTCAAGCCCTGGTCAAAGCAACATCGCAAAAAATATTGAAAAAAGGTTTTTTGTTAACAGCAGTCGTCCCTCGGCAGGCAATGGCAAACCTCCGAGTGTATTTCTGCCATGAAAAAGGGCTCCTCATAAAAATAAATAGGTCCCCCCGCTTTGTGTGACAACATCAAGGCGCACGCCACAAATCGGAGGAGAAGCTCGGCCAAACACTAACAAATGTGTAAGCGCCAATCTCTTATTATTATTATTATTATTATTATACACAAGGTGTATGAAATAACAATATACGGCTGCAAAACTAAAGAGCGCAAAGAAATCTTTAGAATGTTTTTGAGCTGTTTGAAGAGGATTGCCACATGTTTGAAGATATTCGAACTAATTACTTATATTTTAAATGCATTTTGATTTGTGATTTTTCAGCTAAATAATATTCTTTCGGCAACGCAACTACTTCGGGATTTTTGGGAATAATTCGAATTCTTGAGACTATTTCGATATTTTCGGGGTTCTCGGGAATATATCAGGATTTTTGGGACTAATTCCGTATTGTTGGGACTATTTCGGATTTTGCGAGACTTCCTCGAGATTTTCTCTCGGGGGTTCTCGGGATTTCTGGACTATTTCAGAGTTTTCGGGACAACTTCGGTATTCTCGAGGTTATCGGACCCATATCGGGATCTACGGGACTACTTCGGGATTTTAGGACCAATTCGAATTTTATGGCACTATTTCGGGGTTTTCGAGACCACTTAGAGATTTTCGGTGCTATTTTGGGATCTTAGGGATTTTTAGGACCAATTTGGAATTTTTTGGGACTATTTCGGTTTTTTCGAAACTACTTCGAGATTTTCAGGGTTTTGAGTTGTCCCGCCACTGACCCGCCATGGCGCGCCATTACAATTTCGTTTGGCAAGCAATTAAAAAGGATTTTATCAAACGCAAGTAAATATGTATTGTTATGGAAGTCTTTATTATTGCTAGTACTACCCAGCAAAGAATCGGTAATCGCTTTTAGTGGTAGGTGTTCTAGAAGGCATAGCGTTATAATGCCTTCGAATTTTTTCGCTTCTTTTAGGCATTGCCGGTAATGCAAAGTAGAATGTCCTACAATATTTTATTTATTTCGCTTCTTTGTTTCATTTCGGGGAATGCAAATTAGAATGTCCTATAATATTTTATTTGTGTCGCTTCTTTGCTTCATTTCGGGGAATGCAAAGTAGAATGTCCTACAATATTTTATTTCTTTCGCTTCCTTGCTTCATTTCAGGGAATCCAAAGTAGAATGTCTACAATATTTTTTTATTTCGCTTCTTTGCTTCATTTCGGGGAATGCAAAGTAGAATGCTGCATCGTAGTCAGCTGAAAAATAGAATTAATATCCAGAAATTCTTATTCTACTGCTACTTTCTGTGGAAATTTGTCTCGCATAAAAATCATGTTTTGCTTTGTTCAATTTGCAGCGCAGTTGATGTCAGTCAATAAAGTGGAGTACAAGAGTAAGGAAGTACAATTTTAAGCTTAATTGTATATGCATGTATGTACATTCCGATTTTTAAGTAAAATCTAAAAACCTAAATACATACATATGTATGTATAAATACTGATTTATAAAAATTTGAATCTTTTAAGACAATCTGTATTTTCTGTTTTCAATTTAATATAAATAAGTATGTACGTATCTAGGCATTCTTCATTAGTTTCTCTGTAAGGCATTCTTTGTCCGCTTCTCTAGATTCTGTTTATCCATGCGTTCCCCTTCGTTTGAAGGTAATGCTGCGGGTAAGGGCTTACCGCCAATTATTTGCCCATGTTAAAATAATGCCTTCTTGAAGCGAAAGGATAAGCGATTCCCATCGCCTCGCTCGTTTCCTCTTTCGTTTCTGTGGTAATCGTGTTTTTGCTGGGTAGGTTACGCAGCGAGGTACAAAAGGTGGTTCGGTTACAGGCTACGTGTTACTACTTCAAGTACTAGTACGAAGGTACGTATCCGGGGTGAATTTTCACCTCCTAGGACAACCCCATGTAAAAGACGACTGCAGAAAGTATGGGTTGTAGATTTGCGAGGTACCGGTATTCGAATACCGTACTCCCGACTAGTACTTTCCGCTGCAGGGTACATATGTACATACAAACATACATAGTATGAATTCCTATGTGAATTATACATAAATAATTTTTAAATAGGTGGCAACCCCAGTCAAATAAAAAATAAAAACTTATTGCACATGCAGAGACCATATCCTTTCACTTGGTACCGCAGTTTTTAGTCCAACATACGGTGAAGATCTTATAATTTTTAAAAAGTGGCAACCCCACTCAAAAAGTAATCCATTATTGAACATTTAAAAGCCGAGCCCTTTTATTTGACACCTCATTTCTTTTAATCCAAGAACAGTGCGGATCTAATAATTTTTTAGACAGGGTGCAACCTTATATGAATTTAAAGTACTAAGGATTATATTTCTTTCGATACAGATTTACTTAAAAAATCTCGTATAAATCCGTTCGGTAGTTTTCGAGATTAGCGTAGTCAAAAATTTTCGACTTTCCTTTATACTATGTATAGAAGAGTGTAATTTTTAAATAGGTGGCAACCCTATTCAAAAAATTAAAGCTTTTGTGCATGCGAAAGCCAGGCCCTTTCATTCGGTATCTCANAATTAATATCCAGAAATTCTTATTCTACTGCTACTTTCTGTGGAAATTTGTCTCGCATAAAAATCATGTTTTGCTTTGTTCAATTTGCAGCGCAGTTGATGTCAGTCAATAAAGTGGAGTACAAGAGTAAGGAAGTACAATTTTAAGCTTAATTGTATATGCATGTATGTACATTCCGATTTTTAAGTAAAATCTAAAAACCTAAATACATACATATGTATGTATAAATACTGATTTATAAAAATTTGAATCTTTTAAGACAATCTGTATTTTCTGTTTTCAATTTAATATAAATAAGTATGTACGTATCTAGGCATTCTTCATTAGTTTCTCTGTAAGGCATTCTTTGTCCGCTTCTCTAGATTCTGTTTATCCATGCGTTCCCCTTCGTTTGAAGGTAATGCTGCGGGTAAGGGCTTACCGCCAATTATTTGCCCATGTTAAAATAATGCCTTCTTGAAGCGAAAGGATAAGCGATTCCCATCGCCTCGCTCGTTTCCTCTTTCGTTTCTGTGGTAATCGTGTTTTTGCTGGGTAGGTTACGCAGCGAGGTACAAAAGGTGGTTCGGTTACAGGCTACGTGTTACTACTTCAAGTACTAGTACGAAGGTACGTATCCGGGGTGAATTTTCACCTCCTAGGACAACCCCATGTAAAAGACGACTGCAGAAAGTATGGGTTGTAGATTTGCGAGGTACCGGTATTCGAATACCGTACTCCCGACTAGTACTTTCCGCTGCAGGGTACATATGTACATACAAACATACATAGTATGAATTCCTATGTGAATTATACATAAATAATTTTTAAATAGGTGGCAACCCCAGTCAAATAAAAAATAAAAACTTATTGCACATGCAGAGACCATATCCTTTCACTTGGTACCGGTGTTTTTAGTCCAACATACGGTGAAGATCTTATAATTTTTAAAAAGTGGCAACCCCACTCAAAAAGTAATCCATTATTGAACATTTAAAAGCCGAGCCCTTTTATTTGACACCTCATTTCTTTTAATCCAAGAACAGTGCGGATCTAATAATTTTTTAGACAGGGTGCAACCTTATATGAATTTAAAGTACTAAGGATTATATTTCTTTCGATACAGATTTACTTAAAAAATCTCGTATAAATCCGTTCGGTAGTTTTCGAGATTAGCGTAGTCAAAAATTTTCGACTTTCCTTTATACTATGTATAGAAGAGTGTAATTTTTAAATAGGTGGCAACCCTATTCAAAAAATTAAAGCTTTTGTGCATGCGAAAGCCAGGCCCTTTCATTCGGTATCTCATTTGTAATCCAACGAACGGCGAAAATCTTTTAACTTTTTAATAGGTGGCAACCCTACTTAGAAAAATAATACATTATTGGACATGTGGAGGCTCAGTCTTTTCGTTTGACAGTGACGGTGCAGAACTGATGCCTACGCTTATTATGATTGAATATAGTAATTTTATTAACAGGTGGCAACCTTATTCAAAAAAATAATATTAGTGCTTTTCTAGAGGCCAATCCCTTTCATTTGACACCTCATCTTTCGTAATCCAACGATCGGTGCGGATCTTATTGTTTTTTAGACAGGTGGCAACCCTATTGAAATTCGAAGTGAAAAAGGTCACTCTGCTCTCGATACAGAGTATATTAGAGAAAATCTCGTCAAAATCCTTTCAGTAGTTTTCGAGATTACCGCGTACAAAAACCTCGACTTTCTTCATACTATGTATAGATATACCAGGGACCGTTCGTTTGGCGATTCTACCGAACCGATTTCAAAAGAAAGAACACCATTGGAGAGATATTTTTCTGTAGGTTTCAAAATTGGTTGGTTGGTTAAGGCCAAAATCGTCGTTTAAAAATTTCGGTATTAGTGTATGATTGTTGTTGCAACCTCTTCAATTTTCGCATTTTGTTTTACTTCATATTTGAAATTAAACTTTGAAATAAAGATTAACACGAACAATGAGAAATACATTAGAATTAGGGTAACTGAAAGAGTCAGACAATTTATTACAATTTTTCGATAGGAATCGAAATAAATTCAGTCATAAAAGTGACCGAAATTTATCGAATCATCGAAGTTTATAGTTATCGAAATTTATCGAGTTACCCATGCATATTGAGTTATCGCAATGTATCGAATTATTCAAATCGATTAATGTTCATTGAGTTGTCGAAATTTATAGATACAGAAACTTAGTTGTCGAAATTTATGGATAGTTATCGACCTATAAAAATTTATGGGATTATCGAAATTTGTTAAGTTAAAGAAAATTATCAAGTTATCGACATTTATTGAATTATCATTATTTAAAAACTTAACAAAATCTATCGAGTTATCGTAATTCTTCGAGTTCTTTCAACTTACAGAGTTATCGATAATTATTAATCTACTGAAATTGGACAATTTAGCGTATCGAAGTTTAAGGAATTATTAAAATATGTAAATTTATGGAAAGTTCAAGGTTATATAAGTTTATCGGCCGCTGTGGTGTAGTGGTAAGCAGTGCGCGCTTCCACTCCACAGCACCTGGGTTTAAGCCCTGGTCAAAGCAACATCGCAAAGAAAAAAAAAATAGAAAAAAGGTTTTTTCTTAAGAGCGGTCTGCCATGAAAAACAGCTTCTCATAAAAAATACAATCGCCGTTCGGAGTCGGCGTAAAACTGTAGGTCCCTCTTCTTTGTGTGACAACATCAAGACGCACGCCACAAATCGGAGGAGAAGCTCGGCCAAACACTAACGTATGTGTAAGCGCCAATCTATTATTATAAGTTTATCGAGTTATCACTGCTTATTGAATTTTGTCGTGTTAACAGAGTGTAACGAGTTATCGAAATTTTTCGATAGCTTTCGAAAAATATGGAGCTGTCAAAGTTTAAAATTTATAAAGGTTAAAGTTATCGCAATTTATCGAGCCCTCGAATTTCACAGTTATCGAAATTAGTCGAGTTATCGAATTTTGTTGAGTTATCCGATGTTAGTATTTTTGAAATTAATCGAGTTATCAATATGGATCAAATTATTGAAATTTATTTGCTTCTCTATCCAATCCCTAGAAGGCAGAACAGACGTATCCCTTGTTTTTACCGATAATATCGATGTC
>NW_016158322.1:125025-142800 GCF_001687245.7 Rhagoletis zephyria | reverse complement strand
CCTCTCTTCACTGTTTGTTTAAAACTCGATTATGTTCCATTAAAATACTCGTAACACATTTTGAAGTGTTGAATTTGAATACTTGTAATATTCGTAAAATGCAAAATGATGTTCGGAGTGAAATTAACTAATTTTTTGTGCCTAACGATCTTCAAAATGAATTTTCGTAACTTTCAAAATTTTGAAAATTCATTTTGAATATTGTTAGGCGCAAAGAACAAACAACGATGAAGCAACAAGAAAATTTGAGTTAATTAATGTTCTAGTTCGACGCATATCGGCGCGAGTAGACTTACATATGTAGCAATTCGTGAAATACTTAAGTAGACAGTTCTAATGGAAAATAAGTGTTTTTAGTTATGTTTTTATTAAAATTATCTTAAATATTTTTTGAAAAGACAGTACGTATTTATAAGAATACAAACATACATTACCAGCTTATTAAGATATTTAGATAACTATAAGACACGTTCTGCTGTACTTCGTGTTCCATAGTGCTAATGGATGGTCTTGGCGAATCAAGAGTCTTTTTGCCGCATCTTCATAATCAATTAATGCGACGTGGCCCAGAGAGCGTTGTCAGTTATTCAACGTAATTTTAAGATATTTTGTATCCCGCATAGAGTCCGTAAAAACTTTTACCCATTTATAGGTCGAAAACGTTTTCTCATAATTAAAAATGGATTACTCTATACCATTGACGCACAAATAGAAACTAGTCTTCAGAATATACCTTTGTGAGTTACGTTGGAAATCTATTCGTTAAAATGTTAGCATGGATCCTGTTACTCATTTGTATGTCCCAAATGTTTTTTTCCAAAAATATCCTTTACAAAATAAAACTAAAAACAAACAAGTTCAGTATAAATAGATTGCAAAAACTTCCCGCATGAATGTGTGTATTTGAACCACAAAGCGTTTCCATATAAAAAAATAAATAGTGCTTATAATAAAGTTAGACTAAATCCAGTTATCTCTTTTAACAATGTTGCCACATGAACCTTGTGATACAAGTACTTACAAGTTATTTGGATTCGGGAATGAAAGATCATTAAATATTTCGAATTTTGGTCTGGGAATTGCGAAAAAAGAGTTTGCTTTTTTAAGTACATCCTCAGAAAAGGTCCCACCCAATAAACTAAATATCATTTCGACTTTTGAATAATAACAATTATTCTACCCTCAGCAAATTTTTTTTGTGACAATTTTTTTATTTTTTATTTTTTTTTGTGGTCCATTGTCCCATTCACCAAAATAAGGAAAATCAACTTGACTAGACCCACCGTGGCAGAGAAAAGGCTCAGTTGGAATTCACATCCCTCGAATGTTAGCAACAAGACTACAAGTGGGTTTTACGACTGCCCTTGGTGTGATTACAGGTATTCCGTCACTGTCTATTCTGATTGAAAAGGATGCCTGTCCAATGCAAACGGCATGTAGAGTGGGGATCTTCGGACCACTTCGAGGCTCTCAAGACACTGAAATTATCGTTTGGCAAGCACAACAAGGTCAGAATTTCTGAAAGGGACTGCAGTGAAGCGATAGTATCTATAGTATATCGATGAATCGAAGATGGACGACGGGAGTACTGAGGCAGACCTACTTAGACCAAAATTCCAGAAAAGTCTGCCAATGGGCACATAGCCAACCATATTCAAATGAGGCCAGAATAAGTAGAGACGGACTGCAGGTTATGTAGGTTGTAGCGATGTGCGAGCATTTAAAGAACCAGTTCTGCCGAGTCCAGTTCCAAGAAAACCTGGGAATTTGGACCGGTTCCGGTTCTCAAAAAAGTGGTAACGGAATTGAGCCCTTTTGGAATCGAGTTTCGATTCTTCCGGAATGGGTTTTCGGTTCTTTTGAAATCGAGTTTCGGTTGTTTAGGAACCATTTTTCGGTTCATTCGGAATCGAGTTTCGGTTCTTTTGGAACCCTTTTTCGGTTCCTTTGGGATCCGTTAGAACCGTTTTTCGAACCGGTCGGTTTTCTAAAAAAAACCCGGTTCTCCGGTTTCGGTTTCTCGGTTCTGTGCATCATTAGGTGGTTGGTGGACGAAACCCCAGAGGATATTCCCATATGACTGATATACTTGGGGAACGATTATCTGCTCCATCCAAAATCAGGAGCATGACACTCCAATTTGCTTGATTTAATTTCTTAGTCACTCCAATGACTACAGTTAGGGTTTAGTACAATGGATCTTTTGAGGTCGCAGCGCCAGTTTACCCGTCGTCACAATAATAATTTTACATTTTGAAAAATAACATTGCTCTTGACAGATCGACGGTTCACTGTTCTTGGCTCATCTGGCAACCTTGTCCTTTTTTGTCTAGTAAGCTCATAAAAAACTCTAAACTCATGAAGGAAATTATTTCCAAAGCCAACTTGTTTTTTTTCTCTGATCTAAAAAAAACCACCAGCGCCCGAATCGCGGCATTCGTGATCGAATGATTACTCGTTTCCAATCGAATTCTTTTCTCACCAATACAATTTAAATTGACACTTGCCTTGACTTGAATGCCGCGCTCTTAAAATCAAATTTCGATTCTAGTTACATTCGATATAGAACGCCGCGATTCGGGCAGAGTTCTAACGTTTTTTAACGAGTTTAATGATTGAATATTATGAAGTCAATGTATTTAGTGATTATTTTTATTAGGTACATATGAAAAGTTATATAACTGTGAATTTGTTTAACCCAGTGAAATCAGTGTTGTAGCTACATATATAAAATATATTCCAACAAGTTTTCGTCAAAAATATGCAAATTTCAAATAAGCTCCACAAAAGCGAGCTAACCATCAATAAATTTTAGGACCAAACAGTTTAAAACTTAAGCAAAATCTGAAATAATTCAATATCACTTAAATTTATTTATTTTTCTCATAATTTCTGTATTACTTCATAAAATGCCACACACGAAACCGTACTACAACGCCCAAAAAAATATATTTATATGTATCTAAAAAATTATCTCACAACAACAACTACAACATCAACAAATACAATGTGTAACAAACAAAAGCGGTAGCATATTCGTGGAAGCGCCTCGAGCTAATCGCCGTCGCAGCATTTATAATTTCTTTTTGCGCCATCAGGATGCAGTCGATGATAGCTTAACATCACCATCAGTGCATAGAAAAAGTAATTATTTGAAAATCAAAAAAATTCGACACAACACTCACACCCATGCACAATCAACAAAAAAAAAAAATTGCATAAAATTCACAATAAAAGAAAGATCACAGAAACACACGAAATTGCAAAACAGACACAAATTTGTATCTAATAGACAAACACAAATAAACTTACTTCTTGCCAACACTTGATGTACTATAAATATTTATTTAAATGTTTGGAATTTGAACACTTATATTTGTTTCTTAATACATATGTATCTATGTATTTAATAATCTACACGTACATTACACTCTCTTTTCATCACCATTTCCCATTGCCCATTGTCAATTTGTAGTGCATTTACATATAAACAAATTTTAATCCATTCCCTACACTGTAAAAAACTATCCATTCACCTCCTACACATTTGTAATTAATTATTTAATTTTGTAATACACCGTTATAATCAAAGTATATATGTATGTATCTTTCGCTGTGCGTGTGTCATTGAATATGTGTGTGCGTATTGGTTTGATTCTTCCCTGCAAAAATCGTTGAATCACGTGATCTTGGAGTAGTTTTATGCTACTCTCTGATGTAATGCTCAGCTGAATGGAGTGCGTGCAAGGAGTAGTCAGCGATTTTTGCAGGCTTTTTGTTGTAATAAAACTACTTGTATGTGTATATACATACAAGTACATATGTATGTACATAGATATATTTGTATGTATGTCTGTCTATCTCAACGTTTTGCATTTTCCCTTAAGCAAATATGTATGTATGAATTTTTCTTCAACGTCCCCTCCCCTCCTCACCAATGCAGGCATTTCACCAACGACAACAGCAATTTCCTCCACAACCACAGCCACCGAAAGACAAACCCAACCGCAATCACAATCGCAACTACAACAATTACCTACGCAAATAGCGCCAACGCCAACACGTAAACGTGCCACCAGTTTTATACGTAAAAAGCCACCGCTTGAAAGAGGTTTGTCAGCACAAAGCGCTTTAAGAGTTAACAAAAATGCTTTTGTCTGTATGTGTGTCGATGGTATTATTCAAACGTTTGAACACATTTCACTTAAAACGCATTCCACTTGATTTGTTTCAGCGGAAGGACCAACACCGGAGGTGATTGTGACAAAACCGTCGCCGGAACAGCAATCGGGTCCGCTTGGCTTGAGGCCGGATAACTCAACGTTGGTGCATGTGTTGGTGCATCGTGAGAGTGAGGAGTACAAGGAGGAAGAAGATGATGAGGGCGGTGGCGGCGGTGGCGGCGACGGCGGCGGTGGTGGTGTGTCACCAGTTGGAGCGATTGGTAAGCTGCAGTGTTTTAGTTGGCGTTATTGTCATTACATTTATGTTACCCTTTCAAGTACTATTATCATTAGCATTGGGTACCAACATCATTCGCCATTACCATTGCCATCACAATTACCATTACCATTACCACTTCCATTATAACAACCGTTACCATTACCGTTAACATCACCGTATTATCATTTCGATTAACATAACCATTTTCATAGTCATTACCATTACTAATATCATTACAATTATCATTACCGTTACAATTAATTTCACCTTTACAATTGCCGTTATCCTAACCATTACATTTGCCATTCTCACTACCATCGCCACCATTTTCAATGTTATTACCGTTACAATTATCATTACTATTGCCATTACAATTTTTTATTACAATTACCACTACCACTACCATTACAATTTATGTTTTGCTTACCATTAACAATACCATTACCACTAGGCTAGGTTAGGTTTCCATAACCATTATTATTATTATTGCCATTACCAATACTACTACCATTATAATTACCACTACCTCTACCGTTATCATTACAATTACTGTTACCACTACTAAGACCATTATCACTACCGTTACCACTAGGTTAGGTTAGATTTCCTTAACCACTGCCATTATCATTACCATTACCACTAGCCCTAACCTCACCTTAACCACAAAAATTGCCATCCCTAAAAATCGCTTAGGTCTGCATAAATAAAATATTTTATACAGGAAATAACATCGTACGCGAATATAGCGGAAATTTCGCATAAAATAACATTATTTTGTAATTTTCTGTCACTCCAGACAAATTTAAACCACCACAAATACATATTAGTCCAGGCTCCGAAGACATACGCTTCGACGACCTCATAACAATGCAACAGCCCATCGTGCAAATAATGGTCGATAGTCCCAAAGACCCACCACGCGGCGACTTCTCCGATGAAAATCAAAACGCTTCGGCTCAGGTTTACGACTACACTGCGCCAACCAACGAAGAAAGCCCAACAAGCGATTCTCATATTGAGGAGGAAATATCACCAGCAACAGCGATTGATTTAAATGAGCCAATTGATGTGAACATACAGGGTGATACATCCAAAGTGTTCTACGATTACAATCCACAGGATGCCAATGAAATCATCGTGCTGGAAACTTTAACCGAGGAGTCACCCAAATCAGAGGATCTACCACTCCCACAAGCTGCGCTCCCAGCACTACAACAATCAACAATTACTACTCCTCCAGCCTATGCGCCAACAGCCGCCGTCACACCCACAACACCTGTGGCGGCCACTCCACCAGATGCACCGGAGAGCGGCGCCACCAGCGGCGGTGCTGGCACATCTGATGAGAGCGATAAAGCGATTAGATGACCTTCATTGCAAACAGCACCGGTGACAGAGAGCTCCGGCTCATCGAGCACCAGTTGCTGTAGTTCACGACCCATGTCAACTTACAGTTCCACTTCGGCGGCAGATGCCTGTGCGATACCGGAAATGCCAAAAGACAGCGAAACGCCATCGACGTCTGTGTCTCCAACAGCAGCACCGCCACCACCAACACCTGCTATGCTGCCAGCCGTTGCCGAAGTTGTGCAGAGCGCTGAGGATGGCGCCGTCAATGCCAATGCTGCAACGAAAACCGAACACTCACAAGGCAGTTGACAATCTCGAGCATGAGGACTGCTGCTCGCAATATGCCACTGCGCCAAATTAGCCATCAAATACGCGATTAGTACGAGTATTTGCTGTGGATGCATCAATATACATCGTTTTACCATATTCGTTATTGCTTAGAGGTATTGGAATTGAGTACTAGTTATATATATATATTCCTCATAACCAAAATAAATCAGTTGTTCGTATTCATATCCAATCTTAGAATTAATTACTTATATGTAGGTATGTAGGCATTAAAGTAATAATCATTAACAATAGGGTATGTTTAGTTTTTAAAGAAGACGACCAAGGAGTAGAATACGAGACAAATAAAAAATAAAAAAATAAAATTTAAAAATTATACAAGGAAATCAAACGTTAACAATTACATACAATAGCGTTGGCAGTAACTACATAATAAGTTCAGGTAGTCGTAAGTTGCTAATTCCAAAATTATTCAGCCTTGTAAATATGTGAGCTTCATAACCAAATATGTATGAATGTTTTTTTTTTCAAATACATACTTATATATATAATTATTTGTACATAATGATATTAGAGGTTGTTGCAATTTTTTGTGCATGCAAAATATTTAGAAGTAGCAAAATATTATATGTACATATATGTAGCTAGATCCTAAAGCTACAAAAGATTGGTGATTCCTATTCGATGATGATTGTATGGCTCAATTGAAATTGGAATACCATTTTATTATTTACCTATATTATACATATGTACATATATGTTTATACATATATATAATGTATGTATGTAGTTAGTTCTGTCCATAAAATTCATCCAACTTAGTTAATTCACTACTCTGATATACATAACAACGTTCAGGAATCGAAAAATAAGTTCAAAAAATTTCTAAAAAATTACGGTGCAATTCTTCTGCAGGTTCAATATATACTAGGTACAATGTTGCTCCCCACTGAATTTAAACCATAAACCATACATTGTTAGTCTCTTTTATTTTATGAATAACTCGACGTAACTTTTCTATAAAATCCTCGTTAAGTCAAGCGAAATTTGGGGTTTCTGAAACTTGACTTTCAGTGGATAGCAGTTCAAAACTAGTTAAAAATATTTGCGATATCGATTGCACTTTTTAAACGCTTTTATATACATAAATCTGCTCAATTCAGAATATACTGGATGTTCGTTTCTTAATACTTGTTTCTAAAAATCTCTTAGCTAGGCCTGGTGAAATTACTATTCGTAAGATTCGCAGGTATGGCAATCAGTCACGTCTGCTCGTAGTGGGTCGATACTTTCGTATCTATTAAACCAGTTATGCACACAGGAGTCATATGGAGAAGCTCGTCTTTCACGTACAGATCGTAGGAGAGAGCTTACGAACTTTTACGACGATGACCGCGACGCAAACATTTTGCGTTAGCGCTACTTTGGCAAGCACTGCCCTACACCTTCCGAGATTGAGGAAAGTAGTACATATAATTTTCATATCTTTAGCAAAAATTATCAAATTAATATAAAAAAGTTCTGCCTATGGCTTTGTTTTTGCCAATTTAATTTATTTTCTGAACTAAATATACTCGCCCATTGTACACTTTTCAACTGTTTTAAATCGCTGCCAAAAACCTCTTACTTAATCCTTGCAAAGACGGGGCAGAGACCCAAAAAGTATTCCGCCGTCTCATCCTCTTCGAGACAGGAAAGGCAAATTGGGGGGTGTTGTCATATAAGCCGACCACACGCAGATGATTGTACCGCATAAAGTATCCAGTCAACAGCCTCACAACTTGTTTGCAGTCCAATCTATCCAATGAAGGCAAATACCTAGCGCGACCCTTCGATATGTAGGACAGCATGGGTTTTGCCCGCCCGCCCGTATCCTCTCGAAGCTTCTCGGTCTCTGCCGAGCCCAGTTTCTGACGGCGGGCCTGCCATCCAAAGTAGGACAAGTTCGTTATGTTTTCCAACATATCTGGCTGGCCCATATCTGACTGGGAATACCGAATTCCTCAAGGATAAAGTGATGCGCATCCCCATTATCTTCGATATAGACCACAGATCCTGACCCAATGCCAATTTTGGAGTGATCAGTAAAGATTCGATATTGTGTAGGCTGGGGCTCAATGTTGGGATCAAGCCAGCATTCAGCCTCAGAGAACTCAACATTATAGAATCTCCTCAGCAAAGGAAATGGTGGCATTATAACCTGGCGTCAACTTAAACAAACCTAACGCCACATCTTTTTATAATAAATACGTCTCGTTGAATGAAATTCCAACAATTCAAGTAGTGAATTAAAGAACGGAAAAAGAATATAAATATGTAGCTGTAAAATATGCTTACGTACATTAGTTATAAACTTATAAAAATACAATGTTGTAAAGTTATTGCAAACTTGAAATTACCGACAGCTTTTTGGAATTTATTCATAGTTCATAATTTTAGGGGTATTCACACTCTCCATATCTGATTATATTATTAATTACAACTAAGCCGTGAACATTACATAACATATACATGCATATGCATGTACATACATAGGTTACTTCTAATTATTAAATTCAAATCAGCGTCCACACGACAAAAATTCGCGAGTTTTTGAACTTAAAAAAGCAAATAACTCTCCCTATAATCTGCAAATTTGTGTGAATCTTATGTTTCTCTTGTTGAAGACTGAAAATATATAGCTTTTTAACCAAATAAACCGATAAGCAGGGAGGAGTGAATACCGCAATTATATTTTATTTGTTGCTATCTTAATGAATATTTTGTTAAGCAGCAAAATACAATGGATTAAAAAATTATGTACATATTAGACGATTCAGTTTAAATGCTGCATTATATTTTTATTTAATCTTATAAAGCACCATATGAAAATTTATACAACTATGTGTGTCAATCTAATTGGTTCGTACTTACGTAAAGGTGACGTCAGACGAGGTAAGCAAAGTGCTTTCATGAATTGACTTTTTTGATTAAATACTCTTAACTGGTTCTGTTAAAGGTAACAGTTGTATTGTAAAGCGAAAAAGCATATCCATCGACGGATCCAAATTAGCTCAAATAGCATATAAATATGAGTGATCAAATTTCAAAAAGTTTTGCCACGAAAAGTATTAATATGTTCGTTCGCGTAGCTGTTAATTGTTCAAGTTTAACCAAAACTTACAGGTTTTTGCGTTCGCGTACGCAAAAAACTTGCAAAGTAGGGGAAATTGAGAGAGCAAAGTGACATTTCATTTTGAGGGGAAGCTGTTAGTTTCTGTTGGAAAAATTTTTGCCAACAGCAATTTGCCAACAGGGAAACAGCTGATCAAAAACAGCTGGTTGGCATTTACGCAAATCACAAAATTGAATTTGATGGTTTGGAAGATAAAAATTACAAAATGCGACTAATTAAACTTGTAAGAAATAAGTAGTTATTTGTTTAATCAATAAACTGTGTCAGTATAACACTTTGCGATGACTTTTCGTACGTTTTAAATTTTACACTTTTGTATGTAAACAAAAATTATATCAGCTGTTCGTCTAACTTGCAAGTTTCTGCAAATTTTCTGTTCGCGTACTATTTTGGATATTTCTCTCTTGTGAGAGAACAAATGACATTTCGCCGGAATTTGGCAGTTGGTTGGTTTCTGCTGGAGATTTTAAACGAACGCACCTAATATCATGAGGGAATATACAAATCTTCATTGTTTGGCTATTTGGTTTCACGATTTCATAGCGTCCGACTTAAAATTCTGGAAGGAAGATAATGAGATAAGAAGTCAAACTAAAGTCTTTAAGTAAAAAGGGTTAAAAATGTATTCGCCGGAATATATGTATATAGTTTCAATAGTTTACTGATGGTAGAAAAATTAAAACTTCCGATTTAAAAGTTATTTTCGAGATTTAATTTCGACATTAAGCCTTTTTCTGGCAATAATAATTATCTTGACACGTCTGTGTACACCTTTATATTTTACAAAATTATTCATGGAAAAATCTGAGAAATATCTGCAATTCTATTAAATTTACATAGTTTGGGTGGTATTGCATAAAAATCGAAATCAAAATGCTTATTAGTCACTGGATATTATATTTCGTTTTACTTTGCTATTTACTTTAGACTTGTCTAGACAACTCGTTTTTTTTATATAGTAGCTATTAATTTATATAGACCATATCGCAACATACTATATACATCCCGTGTCAAAATTATAAGCGCACCACATATTGAAAAGTTTTACAATTTATTTAACTTTTTATTTTTTTGTTTATAAAAATATAGTTTATTCTTTAACAAAAACCGTATAGATCCAAGTTTAAAACTTAATTCAAGTGCAAGTTTGAAGTTGCATTTTTTTTGCCGACTATGTTGTGCAGTTTCTTCCATAAAAATTATATTTGACCACCTTTTTTTTGTATCGGGTATACTTATGTACACAAGTACTTTTATCAGCTGTTTTCACAGTAGAGAGTTCAATCACATTCAGCAATTAACTTAAATTTTTGTTCTTCGACGTCCGACTGCTAAATGCGAGCTCACTATGCACTCTGGAAACGGCCTTAAATATTTACATATTTTTAGTGAGTTTTTGTTTTATAAAGCAAAATTCAAATTATTTCAAAATTAAATAATTAAGGCCATAAACAAATAAGTAACACTACGAATCTCTTCCCTATGAAAAACTTTGCCAAAAGTGTTGTAAAAGATAGATTTGTAGATAAATGTTTCTTCTAAAGTAATTGTAAAGTAGTTAAGTACACAAGTCTAATGATTATCTTAGTTAATTCTCTCCCACTTTCTCTACATTTTGACAATCACTATTGAGAGTAGTAACATTACAGCAACAACATGTATACCTTTTGTATTAACTCGTAAATAAATACAAACCCAGCAAATTAAAAAAATAAAATAAATAAATAAAATCGAACAAACTTAACATAAAACAAAAAAACAAATCCACTTTCCCAAAAAAGTTTTCAAACCTTTACTAACATACACAGCTAACTTAATAAATTTACAATAAATTCAAAACCAGAACAATAACAACAAATCCAAAAGAAATAGAAATAATAGTTAATTAAGGAGCAAACCATACACTCGTCAATTAAGTGATATTATTAAATAACTGGATAATCATTAATGATTATTTGTGTAGTGTTTTGAATTACATATTTAACTACACTTCGTAATGAAAATTGCGATAAACGAAACAGTGCTAAAGTTGTAAATAATTGCAAAAAGAATTAACTAAGCCACGTAGTTAACATTTAATTTTTTATGTACATAAATATTATGGATATGTATGCGGGTGTGTGTGTGTGTGTGCCTAGGTGCATAAAAAACATAAATGTTGTATTAGTTATTAAAAATTTGTAAATAATAGATACTAAAAAAATAGTTATGCATAGTCGTAAAAATATGTTGTAATAAATGTGTATGTGTAAAAATATCTACATATGTATATATGTATGTGGTATTAACAATGATTTAAGAAAACAATCTTTCGGTGAATTGTAATTACCAATTTATATGCTAGATACCATTACTTTTTAAGTATTTAACTATTATTAACCTTAATTAGAGTGCTGCGCCTTTATGAAAACTAAAAAAAAAAATATTTACTTCCGCCAAAAGCGCATGAAGCACAGTTGGCTAAAATTTCACTTTTTTTTAATTAAATATAAATTTGCATGTGTGTATATCCATATACATATATAAAAGCAAATTGTATAAAAATCGATAATTAAGCAAAAGGCCATTGTTAATAGAATTTAAAAGCAGCAAATTGTGTGGATGTAGTTTGTAAATAGTATACTAAAATAGACAAAAACATACATACAAAGCATAATTATGTAGCAGCTAAATATTAAAGGCAAAACAAGGTTATTTAATATGTAACGACAATAAGTACACTTTTTATGAATTGCAAAGAGAAGCTTGTTTTTTTTTTATAAATAGCTTAATTCTTTTTATACGCGTTTTGAATCGAACAAAAAAAAATAATACAAAATTAAATTGTATTATAGAGTGAAAAAAGTCATTTATAATCGTTATAAAAAACGCATTAGTTAGCCCAGGGATTATTATTTTTTTTTTTAATTATTTATATTCAAGTTTCAAGACAAAGAGGTCGATACCATTGAGTTTATGCAACTCTTTAACTCACTCTAGTTTTAGTTTTTTTTTTTTGTCATAGAAGTCACGCTATTATTCTTCAGCTCTATAAGGGAAAGAGCAGACAGAGCGCTTATGGCTAAGCTGAGAGATGAGCTTATAAGTAAGCTGATATGAGCTTAGCTAAGCTCTTGGTGAGCTCACTTGCCTTCAAGCAGTGGGTTTGTTCTTACGAGTAATTAGTCGTAATTTCTTATGATTTGTCCAAGGTTCAGTGTGACCAGATTAACCTTTTTGAGACTAGATTTAGCAATTATATTCTTGCTCTAGCCTCGGAATTTTAGGTTTAGCTTTGTGGCTTTTTTCTGGATTTTTTTTTTGTGGTCTGAGAAAAAAATCTATTTTATAGAAATGTTAAAAAATGTTTGGTATGAACTGTCCACTAATCCTTATCACTTTTTTCCGTACCTGATGAAAAAAATATTGAATCGCAATGGTAAATTCTTATAGCAAAAGTTGGAACTATGAGGAGCTCTTACTAATAAACACTTTTAGGCAGCGCCTTACCTTTGGAAGCCTTATTAGCTCCGTGTTTCTTTTTTTCAAAGAAACGGATGTCAAATAAAGGAAGGAAGGTGAAATTGGTACTGCGTCATCATTGAATATTCCGTGAAAATGTTTCTCTTCTAAGGGAAGTCGATTTAGCACGCC
This sequence comes from Rhagoletis zephyria, assembly GCF_001687245.7. Taxonomy (NCBI): domain Eukaryota; kingdom Metazoa; phylum Arthropoda; class Insecta; order Diptera; family Tephritidae; genus Rhagoletis; species Rhagoletis zephyria. The sequence goes on along the minus strand of NW_016158322.1, from coordinate 129,911 downwards.
TGATACTTCCAAAAGGTCTTCAGGCAAATTCCTCTTAAGTTCACGATATATTTAATCCAAAAACGCTCCCTGCAAAGTTTTAAAATTGATTAATGACTCTTACAGCTTTTTGGATTTGAACTTGACCTCAGGCTTTCTGCAAATGCGTTGAGTTCTTCACAACCATTTTGGCTCCTAATAGTTGCTTATTTCACTTACGTCCCACATTGAATCAGTAAAGAAAGATACCAAGAGTAAAATATCTAGATTATGGTGATTTTCAAACCATAAATTAAGCTCTCCCTTATCGTGGTTCCATCCTAATGTTTCCTACCTAGTTGTGTATCTTGGGAGTGGTTTGTAACACATTATAATTAGTATTTTCTACACTACTACATTCTCCTACAATCCGTTCAAATCATTTTTAACATCGTACAACTCCTAGGGAGCAAAATTTCTTCCAAGAGATCTCTGGATATAAAAAGGGTATAAACTTACACTTTGGTTGCCATGCTTAAACATGTTTGAGTTTTGAAAATACAAAAAATTAAAAAAAAACTAGCATATGCGGTATTCACACCTGCCCGGTTATCACGTTATCTGGTCAAAAATGTTGTAACTTGTAAAAATGTTGTAACGTAACTTGGTAAAAAATATAACCACAAAACCTGATAAGCAGCCATGTGTGAATATCCCAATAGTCTTTAATAGATAAAATAAGTCTTTACACAAGCTTAGGCCCATACAAAAAATATATATTTAACACAAACTAATAATAAACAATTACATACAACCAAATGGGAATTTTACAACTTTGATAGTCTGTCTTTTAAACCCCCCCAAAAAAAAATAAAATTAACTTGCAAAAAAAACCAATGAAAACTGCAAATCTTTCACATCTCTCGATCCAACAAATACCTACGTACATTAACAGACTTATAAAGTTTTTACTCAAGCGAATTAAAAAAAAAAAAAACACTTTTAGAGTTAGCGAAGTTTTCTACATACTCAGAATACAGAAAAAATAAATAAAAACATATATAACTAAGCCAAAAAAGACATAAATAATAAACTATGTGCATGTGCGTAAAAAACAAATGTAGCTAAGTTTCAAACTAAAAATTTGAATTTGTAGTTCATTAAAGTTTTTATCATTTCAAAAGTCGACCGCTATAACGAATATCTACAACAAATAAACGAAAACAAAATTATTTATGGATAGAAATTAAAAAAAAAAAAGTTGTTGAACTCACTCCGAAACGAAGTCATATCAAAAACCAAAGTTTATAAATAAATATTAAAAATTAAAAGGCATTAAATTATAAATATTTAAAGGTGACAAGTAATAGTAAAGTTTAATTGTAATAGTACAAAAAAATAAATGCAATTGTTGGACGGATTAATAAATAGTGGTTTAAAAATTGACAAGCTGCTAATAGAAAACTGAAAGGAACAAAGAAAATCATTGAACAATGCATGTGCAAAAAAGTATTACAAAATAAAGAAATAATTAAAAAAATTACATTGAAGAATAATAAAAAATAAATCTTGTTAAAGTCATAAATATTGAAAAATTGTGTACGCTAAACAATGCATACGTACGTATGTATAATGTGTAAATAGTAGATTATAAGTAGCAAAGTTAATTAAAAAAATGTTAAAACATAAAAAACCATACGAAATTGCAAAGAAAATCCTAAACGCATTGCATGTTGAACACTGAAAGAAAATAATGTTTAAATTTTTAAGACTTTAGAACCAGAAGGTGTGAAAATTAATACTCATTTAAGAAGTGAAAGCGAGCAAGAGCAAATTTTTATTGCGCATCAAAAATTAAGCAAAAAAGCGTATATACATAAATACATATATGTAAGTAGCAAGAAAGCATGTTTAACATATACACAACTTAAAAAAAGAAGAAATACATAGTTATTCATTCGTGTTGCATATTATTAAAAGCAAAATATAAATAAAATCCATAATAAAAAGCTACATAACAAAAAAAAAAAAAAACAAATAGGAAATTATTAAAAACAAATGAAATTAAATCCACACAATTTAACCGAAAAGCTGGTATAAAACGAGCTAATTCAAGCATACAACACAAATACATAGACGAGATTTCCATTTGAAACTAAAATATTAAAAACAAAATAGATATTTGAAAAATTATTAAATATGTATACTTACAAATTTAAGTTTTTGCGATAATCATTGAAAAAAAGTAAATAAAAGTGAATAAGCAAACAAGTATCAATTTTTATATATTTTTTTTTATTATTGAATAGGGTGTATTCGAGGGTGTAAGATGAAAAATGTTAGTAAATATTGTAGTTCTCCTGTCTGTAGTGTAGCGATGCAGACTCAATTTCAATAAACTGATCCTACCACAGCTATTCCAACTGAGTCCAACAATACAGGAGAGAAAAATCATGCGGTCTGACCAAAAACCAATGGTAGTACATAGCTTCTCTTTGTTTACATTAGCGCAAAGCTGTTTTTCCTGTGCCTTTGAGATATTTTATGTCACACAATTATTATTAAATCGACGGTACTTTGGCTAAACTCTGTAGCTATTCAAAATAAACCTTTAAATACTATAACTCATCATACTTTATTCTTAATTAACTAAAATGTACTTAATCTTCAATATTCAGATCAAAAGTTATTGGATTTTGGTTAGAGAGTTTTGTTTGAGAGTGTTTTGAGATATGAGCTTTTGCCAAAGTACAGTCGAAATATATGTATGTATGTATGTACATTTCCAATAGCACATTATGTTTGTACAATTTATTAATTAGAACTTTGAACGAAAGTTGACAATAACAATCTAGTACATTTTTGTGACTTCTTTAAATTATCACATCGCGAATTGCGTCTAATTTACATATCTATGTATATACCTACACAATTATATGGATATAGGTACAGTGGTCGAAAAAATTATAGCCGCACCCCATATTAATAAGCTGTTACTTTTTCTTTTTTTTGTTATTTAATTGTAAATTAATTCAAGTTTCCAATATTTAAAAAAAAAAAATCAACAAACTTTAATTCTATTTCTTAGAAAGATGTTGAGCATGCAGTTTTGTACCCCATGCAATTCTAGTACATTTGCTTTCACATAACGAATAAACACAATTTATTTTTGTTAGAAGAAAACCGTAATATTTTTAATTTTTTATGTTTGTTACCGCATAACTTTGAACCACGTCAACCGATTTCTATAAATCTTTTTTAAAGGAAAGGTGGTACCTCCGAGATGGTCCCATACTAATTTGGTTTAGAACCGATTATTGGATTATGAAGAAAATAACTTTAATCTTAAATTTGTATATGAGAACTGAAGTCGGTTTCGTTTTTTGCTTAAAAATTACTTGTTTTTTAATTACAGCACAGAGTTTGAAACTTGGATTTATACGGTTTTTGTTAAAGAATTAACTATATTTTTATAAAAAATAACTAAAATTTAATTAAAAAAAAAAACAACTTGACATTAGTGGTGCGGCTATAATTTTTCGACCATTTTATGTACATATGTATGTACATATCAGTGAAGGAAATATACCAACATCGAACTTTTGACACAATCAGCTCAATTTTGGCACCCTTTGGCTTCCTCTATCCCTCTTTTGCAATGGACCTAATTGACAATTTTGAAGAAATGTGCGTGAAGACGCACCATCACACTACAGTACAAAGCGATATCTTGAAAAATACATGGTTTATTGGCATTTGTAGAATAGCTCTGGACTCAATTACAATTCTCATTTTAAAATAGTTTTAAGTTGAATTTCTTTGAAACGTCCTTATCAGAACGGGGACAGTTTGATAATTCGGTAAATACTTTATTAAAAGGGATTTACTTTTTTGGACAAAAAGCGCTCTATTTGTCAACTACGGTATACATTTAGTTCAGTATTTTTTTTTATAATAAAAAAATAATATGTATGTAACGTCTGTGCACTTTTGTTAAGTGTTTTTTCGAGCTTCTGCTCCAATTTGTTTATTCGCTCCAAATATTAGATTTCCTACGGATCCCCTCACTGGTACATACATAAATGCACGTGTCAATACGTCTATATACATAGTTACATATGTGCTATGTATTTGCACTTAAAGTATGTCAAAGCAAACAAAATCAAATCAAAAAGCAACCAAAAGGTCATTGGCAATGAGAAAACAACAGAAAACGACACAAGCAGATTATCAAAATGTCAACCTAAGTAGTACATCTAGTTTTCTACCAGGTCTTCCAAGAATACGAAGAGATATTTGAAGAATAAAAATACTATTTCTAGACAAATGCAAACCGAGATGACACATAATTGAAATGAAGCGCTAACTAGCATCCCACCTCCCCCCCGCCCCCTTCTTAAACAACTGGTTAAGCAGGTCTTAAAGTCACAAGATGCCGCTAACGTGGAGGGCTAGGCAGCTACAAAAGCTTTGCTCAATGAGTGAGCATGTGGGTACATTGAACTGCCCGTCGATGAATGCATCAAATTATGAATTGTCTGACCGCAAATATTGGTCAACATTATTTATTTTGCCATCTGCTTTGCGGTAAATCCCAACTTTCTAATTTCTCAATTAAATACTGTGTTATTTTTATGTGTTTTAATTTTTTAATTACGTTGATGAATCTTAAAATGTTAGTACAATGTGATAAATGCAAAGTTTCATTTCTTAATGCAATAAGGAATTCTTAAATCTGGCGAAGTTTTCTTTTGGCAAACTCAAAAGTGTTGAGAAACTATTAAGTTTTAATTTATGTAAATATTTAAGCCTTTTAACTTTTCTTTTTCTTTTTGCTATAACACTGATAAAATTGCTTTTCGTTTTTAATTATTTTTATTGTATAATCTCAACTCTCGCATTATGCAAATGTTAACATTTCTTATTTC
>NW_016158322.1:108748-125000 GCF_001687245.7 Rhagoletis zephyria | reverse complement strand
ATTTAAATTAAACTTATGCCATCCCTTTATAATAAACATTGGTTTTGCTAATAAAGCCGCCATATACACACTTTATCCACCAAATCACCCGACACATAACTTTTTTTGCACACTTTAAATATGTAAATTTCCAGATGAAAACAAAACATAAGTACACTCATATATAAATGCATAGATTTCTTATTAAACTAATGCATTTTTATATAAAAGTACACTGATCTTGTTTAAAATAATGATCACTTTTATCCACATACACCGACAATCGACACTTGTTGACGAACACTTTGCACTCACAAACACTTTTTATTATTATTAATATAGACACTTTCACATCAAGCACCTCCGTATTTTACACAAGCACTGAATATCCTATATTTCACACCATAACTTATATATTTTCTAAATTAAATTACATTTTTTCAACCACTTGTGGAAATAACAACAGAAATTCACACACATTTGCCGCTTTTCTTCTGTTTTGCTGGCATTTTCCGCATTCGAGGCGAAAATCAAAAATCTGCCGTGAATAGAGTCAAAAGGGAGACGAACTCCTCATCTCAACCTTTCAGATACGGTCAAAATCGTCCCGGCACATTTTCAAAGTAACGAGTTGTCGCTTCTTATACATTTACGTTCTTTGCCGCATGCAATCGTTTTAGCCCTTTTTCCGTTTTCAAATTGGATTGATTTTTATTTTTAACCGAAAGCCTCTGCTGCTAGCGCTGTTTTATGGTTTATATTATAATTGTTAATGTTATGTAAGTATTTTATAAAATAAATAAAACATAAACATTTTAACCGCCTCCAAAAAAGGAGGTTATCAATCGGTCGGAATATTTTTCTCTGTGTATGTTATCGCATAACTTTGGGCCCCGTTAACCAATTTATATAATTCTTTTTTTTTAAGGAAAGGTAGTACCTCAGAGGTGGTCCCATACTAATTTAGTTTAGATCCTATCATTGGATCATAAAGAAATTAACGGTACTCTTCAACTTTTATATGGGAATTGAAGTCGGTTTTGCTTTTTGCTTAGAAAGTACTTGTAATATATATCGAGGAGTAGTAAGGATTATACATGGATTGGATAAGGCTCATGTCTCTTGAGTCACCTAACAGTAGTAAGTTTTTATATTTTAAATCTTGAATTGTGTTGTTATTGCAGAGGACTATCGACAAACAAATAAGTACAGGAAAAATTTTATCAAATTAAATGCTGTTATACAAAAAGTAAAAGTATGAAAGTAATTTAAAGTCAGTGACTTTTTGAATTTTCCGCACAAAAACTTTAAATGCAACACTGCTCCCGTCAACTGCCTTCCATAAGTGGACCCTGTGACTATTTCCTATGTTGAGTAATAAAACGATGTTTTGCCGAAAATACACTGTATGTATATATTTTATTCAAAAAGTCACTACTAGTACTTCTATTACAGAACTCTACCAGTTTGGTTTTTAAATTTTCTATGGAGTAATATATATCTATGGACATGAATTCAATACTTTGAATAAATCGGTATTGGCTTGTGTCAAATCAAACATAAATAAATGCCATACTTACAAATATTCGTCAAATTAAGCCAACTGATGACGTTTTGACCCCGACAGGCGGTTTTACGTAACCGGAAAGACCCAGATTGTTATCTCTGGGTAAGTGAAGTCACTTTCAGCAATATTCCCCAAAACTACATAAAAAGATCAATTACTCAACCTTCAATTTTTATTTGCTTTATTCCTTAGTTTAATGATTATTAGTATTATTGTTTTTATTGTTAAATACGCTATACATGTAAACTTTTGTAAATAGATTACATAATTTAACAAGCTACAACTATACACAGTATAAATACAGTTAAAAATTGTATCTTTGAAGTCTACATATTGAGATTACTAGCAGTGAACATAGGTATATAGGCATATTTATCTAGTTTTAAAAATCGCTAATAAAACTGACAAAAACCAATAATCGCATTCGTAAAAAAATAAGAAACTAATATACATATATGTAGTGATGAGCTAAATTAAGAGACACACATAATTATTGGTATTAAAAAATTATAATTGAGTACAACATACATATTTGCAAAAGTTGCATCTGCGATAATATCACAATTAATTATGAAAGTTTATTTACAAATCGGAAGAAAAATGTTNCTATACACAGTATAAATACAGTTAAAAATTGTATCTTTGAAGTCTACATAATGAGATTACTAGCAGTGAACATAGGTATATAGGCATATTTATTTATCTAGTTTTAAAAATCGCTAATAAAACTGACAAAAACCAATAATCGCATTCGTAAAAAAATAAGAAACTAATATACATATATGTAAGCTAAATTAAGAGACACACATAATTATTGGTATTAAAAAATTATAATTGAGTACAACATATTTGCAAAAGTTGCATCTGCGATAATATCACAATTAATTATGAAAGTTTATTTACAAATCGGAAGAAAAATGTGTTTACTAAATAAAATAAAATTAATGAGAAACCTAAGACCGCCTGGAGCGCAAATATTAGGGAATACTACCTACATATTAGGGAAATAAATTATTTGTGCGATTTGTATTTTCTCATAATAAAAATTCGAATTAAACTCGAAATACAGCCAGAGTATTGTTGTTTTGCTTTCTGAGCAATTTAGAATGAAACTGTTTTTAAAAACGTTTCTTCTTTCTACAGAGGAGCTAGAAGATGATATCGCTACATATTCACAAACATATTCCATTATATATAGTGTGAGCAAAATGTCTGGAAGTGAGTTCAGTCATTACTGCCAATAAGCGATTCCTGCTGTTCCTCATCGTTTATTCTAAATGAAAATAATATAAAAAACAAGAGAAGAAAAAGCTATAATTGACAAGTGCATATTTAGGTGCCTGTTATTACCCACCTGACTATATTTGGTTTGCGACAACGGCACGATTTCCGATATATGACCTTAAACAGCCTCATTAATGGATCAGAGTCATCGTTGCGCATTAACAATGCCACCAATATTAGCGCCAAAAATATGGGTATTGAGCCCATATAAAACATAGGCGAATATGGCTTTCTCTTTAAAACAACATCAAAGACAATGGATAGTGGTATTTGCAGAGACATGGCAATAGTGCCAATTAGGGAAGAGGTGAGAAAGCAGCCCCTGTTGATGAATATATATAAAATTAGCTAAAGAGTCATTTGCGANAAAGTTTATTTACAAATCGGAAGAAAAATGTTTTTACTAAATAAAATAAAATTAATGAGAAACCTAAGACCGCCTGGAGCGCAAATATTAGGGAATACTACCTACATATTAGGGAAATAAATTATTTGTGCGATTTGTATTTTCTCATAATAAAAATTCGAATTAAACTCGAAATACAGCCAGAGTATTGTTGTTTTGCTTTCTGAGCAATTTAGAATGAAACTGTTTTTAAAAACGTTCCTTCTTTCTACAGAGGAGCTAGAAGATGATATCGCTACATATTCACAAACATATTCCATTATATATAGTGTGAGCAAAATGTCTGGAAGTGAGCTCAGTCATTACTGCCAATAAGCGATTCCTGCTGTTCCTCATCGTTTATTCTAAACGAAAATAATATTGAAAACAAGAGAAGAAAAAGCTATAATTGACAAGTGCATATTTAGGTGCCTTTTATTACCCACCTGACTATATTTGGTTTGCGACAACGGCACGATTTCCGATATATGACCTTAAACAGCCTCATTAATGGATCAGAGTCATCGTTGCGCATTAACAATGCCACCAATATTAGCGCCAAAAATATGGGTATTGAGCCCATATAAAACATAGGCGAATATGGCTTTCTCTTTAAAACAACATCAAAGACAATGGATAGTGGTATTTGCAGAGACATGGCAATAGTGCCAATAAGGGAAGAGGTGAGAAAGCAGCCCCTGTTGATGAATATATATAAAATTAGCTAAAGGGTTATTTGCGAATCAATATTCCGATCAACATACCATAGCCAAAGCGCTTCCGAGATCACAGTACCAACTAAACCATTTAAAAACAGTATCGCGAATTGATTTTGATTTGGTAGCTCAAACTGTTCGATTTTTAAAAAATTCAAAATAAGGAATATTGGCCACATGAGTAAAAGATTCCAGAGACCAACGAAGCCTGTAAATAGCAAGAAAAATTTATCGGTCAAGGAATAAATAGATAAAAAGACAGAGACTCACCAAAAAAGAGTGGAATGTCAACTTTTTCCTCGGTGTCGCTTTTTCGTTTTACAAAAACTAGATAAGCGGCATAGAAGAAAGCACTGAATAGCGCTAAAAGAGCACCACGAGAAAATCTTGCTTCATGTATATCAGAAATAGTAACGACGACCTTAAAAAAAAAAAATTGAATTTAATAACTTTGCTAAAAGCGATTGCCGATTACTCACAATTCCACCAATATTCATAGCAACTGCAATAAATTTGGTTATTGTAAATTTATCACCTACAGAGGAAGGAAAGAAAGCCGCTAGCACAAGTGTGAAGAAGGAAGATGAGGAGCTCAGTAAAGTTACCATTGCTGTTTCCCCCAACTCGAGTGATAATTGGAAAAAATAATTTGCAATAAACCACTGTAATAAAATAGGAAAACGTTATATGGAGAACAAAGTTTTGAGAACTCCACTTACCAGCACACAGAAGAGTAGCGCTGTCTTAGCGGTCTTATGATGTGATTTTTGTCTGCGTATGCGCATGCTAGCAGCATAGGAAAGCCGCGCCATTAACGCTTCCGTTGCTTCATGTGCAGACATTTCGCGCACTTCAGCCATTTTACTAAAACGCACGCTACGAATGCTGGAATCATCGCTCTCTGTGCCCGATATGGCTCCACTCGAGCGTATCGGAATGAATGTGGGATCACTCTGAAAGCAAATGTATAGATTTTAAATTTAGTAAATTGAAAAAGGAATGCAGTTTTGGGTAAAATACCAGTGAGGGATTGGTTGCGTAATAGTTCTCATCATCCGCCACTTGATCCATAACCTATAATATAGAAACAGCATCAATACTACAAATTCAATTATTTTATCTTATATGTTTTTAAAATAAATAGCGGCGCGAGGTCCGACAAAACAAGAAATGGCTCTGACATTGCTTTTTGAAGCCAATCAAGCCTTGAGTGAAATTCAAGGCGATATAAATAAAANGATAAAAAGACAGAGACTCACCAAAAAAGAGTGGAATGTCAACTTTTTCCTCGGTGTCGCTTTTTCGTTTTACAAAAACTAGATAAGCGGCATAGAAGAAAGCACTGAATAGCGCTAAAAGAGCACCACGAGAAAATCTTGCTTCATGTATATCAGAAATAGTAACGACGACCTACNACCAAAAAAGAGTGGAATGTCAACTTTTTCCTCGGTGTCGCTTTTTCGTTTTACAAAAACTAGATAAGCGGCATAGAAGAAAGCACTGAATAGCGCCAAAAGAGCACCACGAGAAAATCTTGCTTCATGTATATCAGAAATAGTAACGACGACCTAAAAAAAAAAAATTGAATTTAATAACTTTGCTAAAAGCGATTGCCGATTACTCACAATTCCACCAATATTCATAGCAACTGCAATAAATTTGGTTATTGTAAATTTATCACCTACAGAGGAAGGAAAGAAAGCCGCTAGCACAAGTGTGAAGAAGGAAGATGAGGAGCTCAGTAAAGTTACCATTGCTGTTTCCCCCAACTCGAGTGATAATTGGAAAAAATAATTTGCAATAAACCACTGTAATAAAATAGGAAAACGTTATATGGAGAACAAAGTTTTGAGAACTCCACTTACCAGCACACAGAAGAGTAGCGCTGTCTTAGCGGTCTTATGATGTGACTTTTGTCTGCGTATGCGCATGCTAGCAGCATAGGAAAGCCGCGCCATTAACGCTTCCGTTGCTTCATGTGCAGACATTTCGCGCACTTCAGCCATTTTACTAAAACGCACGCTACGAATGCTGGAATCATCGCTCTCTGTGCCCGATATGGCTCCACTCGAGCGTATCGGAATGAATGTGGGATCACTCTGAAAGCAAATGTATAGATTTTAAATTTAGTAAATTGAAAAAGGAATGCAGTTTTGGGTAAAATACCAGTGAGGGATTGGTTGCGTAATAGTTCTCATCATCCGCCACTTGATCCATAACCTATAATATAGAAACAGCATCAATACTACAAATTCAATTATTTTATCTTATATGTTTTTAAAATAAATAGCGGCGCGAGGTCCGACAAAACAAGAAATGGCTCTGACATTGCTTTTTGAAGTCCATCAAGCCTTGAGTGAAATTCAAGGCTATATAAATGAAGTATCATCGATGTAGAATTTTATATCGCACATATGTATACGCACCGTGTAGCTGCCATTTTGACGTTCACAAGACTCTCGCCAAGGTGTCACCAAGCCGATTACAACCAAATAAATGGCAAACATCGAAGTCTTAAAGTAAGTGCAAAAGAATGGCTTATNAAAAAAAAAATTGAATTTAATAACTTTGCTAAAAGCGATTGCCGATTACTCACAATTCCACCAATATTCATAGCAACTGCAATAAATTTGGTTATTGTAAATTTATCACCTACAGAGGAAGGAAAGAAAGCCGCTAGCACAAGTGTGAAGAAGGAAGATGAGGAGCTCAGTAAAGTTACCATTGCTGTTTCCCCCAACTCGAGTGATAATTGGAAAAAATAATTTGCAATAAACCACTGTAATAAAATAGGAAAACGTTATATGGAGAACAAAGTTTTGAGAACTCCACTTACCAGCACACAGAAGAGTAGCGCTGTCTTAGCGGTCTTATGATGTGATTTTTGTCTGCGTATGCGCATGCTAGCAGCATAGGAAAGCCGCGCCATTAACGCTTCCGTTGCTTCATGTGCAGACATTTCGCGCACTTCAGCCATTTTACTAAAACGCACGCTACGAATGCTGGAATCATCGCTCTCTGTGCCCGATATGGCTCCACTCGAGCGTATCGGGATGAATGTGGGATCACTCTGAAAGCAAATGTATAGATTTTTAATTTAGTAAATTGAAAAAGGAATGCAGTTTTGGGTAAAATACCAGTGAGGGATTGGTTGCGTAATAGTTCTCATCATCCGCCACTTGATCCATAACCTATAATATAGAAACAGCATCAATACTACAAATTCAATTATTTTATCTTATATGTTTTTAAAATAAATAGCGGCGCGAGGTCCGACAAAACAAGAAATGGCTCTGACATTGCTTTTTGAAGCCAATCAAGCCTTGAGTGAAATTCAAGGCGATATAAATAAAATATCATCGATGTAGAATTTTATATCGCACATATGTATACGCACCGTGTAGCTGCCATTTTGACGTTCACAAGACTCTCGCCAAGGTGTCACCAAGCCGATTACAACCAAATAAATGGCAAACATCGAAGTCTTAAAGTAAGTGCAAAAGAATGGCTTATCGAACTTCTCATTTTCATAAAGAAACTAAAGAAAGATAAAGTGAAATTATTTAAATAGCATACACACATATAATTATTTGAATATATGTACCTTTGTTAGTTCACTGGATGATACCCAAATTACATCGACCAGTAACAATATTATGATGCCAAGTATGAGCTTTTGTGTTTTGCTTAACATTTTCCCTTTTACACAACACACTGCGTTGGCGTCCCCGTCGGCGTCGGCGTCGGCTCGCCGGCGTGCAGAGTGGGGCGACGCGCTCGTATAGCTGTTCAACTTTTGACCCAATTTTGTATGCACCAACCTCCAGCCGTCTACTTTCGACTGTGGCAGGCGGTTGGGCAGAATTTGAGTATTATGCTTTTGATTTTTTTTGTGTTTTCTTTTACGAAAATTTAGCGCTTTTTCTGCCGTCTCGTTTACTTTTTTTATACTGTCCCTACTTTTTATATTATTTAAGCGGTTGCTTCTTTTTCGAGATTTTTTAATTTTTTAATTAAGCTTTTGATTAATCAGCAAGTGTTTAAGCTTCATTTTTAAAATTGGGTGAATGCGTTTGTTTCTCATTCTTATTATGCTTCGAGTTCATACATTTTGCCATTGCTTTAAAATATTGACCTATTGGCGCCAAGAAAAGCGCTGCTATATATTGTATTTTTTAAGTGTAGTTTGTTCTTAGCAGGCATCTGAAAAAGGATACAAGCAAAAAGGATATTAATCAAAAAGTGGAGCCTTTGAGTTTACTGCAGGGGAATAACAGATTTAAGAATAATAAGTTCTAAATTTCTAAAATCCAAAGTCGCTAAATACATCATCACCTTATCATAACTGCAAAAATACATACTTACATACTAAGTTTATATTGATTTTAGATGATTCATAGTAATAAAATGACTAAACTGGTTCGGTCATATAAAATGCCAGACAAATATAAACATAAAAATGATGATGCAATGAGCTGACAAAGATGCGCTCAACTTTTTTCGTTGAAGTTCTTGAAGAAGATTTTACGCTGGCGTTATACCTCCTTTCTAGCTTATATTAAATACTTCAATTACACGTTTCGAACGCTTGATTCACCCAAGTTTTTGTAATATCTTCATTTAAGAAATTTTCTTTTTATGGTGGTATGGTGGTAAGATAAACTATTTATTTGGTGAATTTTGCAAGCAATTGAAACTCGGCATTCAGCACCAGTAGAGCTCGTTGAATGAATTTTTTAGTAGCTACCGCCGTATAGACAACGCAATTGCCTATACACAAAGAAATCTAAAAAAAAAATATAAAATATTGGCGATAAAATGGCAACGATGACAAAAGAATTTTTGTAAATTAGAAAACTTCCTTTTGTGTTAAAATGATAAAATCGTTAGGTTTGCTTGTTTATCAAAGTAGCACCCGCGAATGAATGTGTGAATATATCCACATTAGGGTGGCTCTTATAAGACCGTACCCATACCTATGTATGTCCATAAACTGTACTATTATATACAACCTTTTAAATAGTGGGTCCTAGTTAAAATTTTAGAACGCTTTTAATAACAGACTGATGTGTAAATAGAAAGCTGACAACGCAAATTCACTGTAAATAGATTTAGCGTCGCGCACATATACATATCGTTTTCCTCATGTGTACACTCAGAAAAAAGCATTTCCTTAAAACAAGAAAACATTCTATTTATTTTAGAGTTACTGTTTTTTTCTTAATATTACGAAAAAGTTTATCAATTTGGGAAGTATTTCCGTAATTCAGGTTCATACTAAAAATAGTGCGTCATTAATTTGAGCAAGTGTATTTACTCAATATAAGTAATAATTTTGTCTATGCTGTTAAGACGAAGTTAATTGATTTCCTGGCAAACGTCGGCTGCCGCGTCGCGTGAACATTACTGCCGCTGGTTCTGAGATCGCAGCTTCGAGTCCGGTTAGAGGTGGTTAGAGTAAGATAAGTCAATTATTTCAATTTAAATATAAACTACAAATTGCAAAATTAATTGCATATGGAAATACCAAAATACCCAAATATCATAGAAAATTAATGATACATTTTTCTAAATACAATTTATAAAATTATTTAACAAAAATTCCCTGCTCTGGTAATCGAACCTTGCATCTCTCGACCAGCGCTCCAGAGCTTTGCTCTGTCAGTCATTGTGACTATTTGGGCGCAGCGAGTAAAATGACATACTTATTCCTTTCACGGCAAGTTAATTTTTCCTAAGAAGAAAGAAAATAGTACTTAAAACTATAGAATTGTTTTTTTCCTTAAACTGAGTCAAATCGTTTACTCATATTAAGGCAGCCATGTCATTGGAGCCATTTCAAGGTAAAATTTCCTTATTTATTTTTATTTTTTATNATATTAAGGCAGCCATGTCATTGGAGCCATTTCAAGGTAAAATTTCCTTAGAACAATATAATTTTTTCCTAGCATCAAGGAATGTTTTTTCTGGGTGTAGGTGCATTACACATGCAACTGAAGAGTAGTACAGAAAAATGTATCTCACTCAAAAGATGTGTAAGAGTCACCCTAATGTACATACATACGTTTACGGAATATACCTGCAGGAAAGATGGAGCTAATTGTTCTTAAATTAAAACCATAAAGGCGAATTCATTGTTCTACTTCAGAACTTTTCTTCCAAGTGGTTGTTGTTGTGTTTCTCTCCCTGGAAGAGCAACTGAAAAAAGTTCTTTAGTTCAAAACTTGAATGATGAATCCGCCTTAAGAATAGTGGTTTTGTAAGTAGACCAAAGATAGTCTGGAAAAGCAAAGCTATCCGTGATGTTGGGTAGGCGATTTGCCAGGTGTAATGTTAGGTAAGTCAATTAAACTTTGAGAGGCTCGAATTTAAAGCACAGTGTTAAGTAGAACGCTATATTGGACGTACTGCTGGTTTCCACGCAGAAAAGGGCAATTGAACACAGAAAAGGCCGGGCTTGTTTTGAACCAAATTTGCAACTGGTTAAAAGCATTAAGGTCTACTTTATTTAGCATTCTGAGTTTATCAAGACATCCTACAGGGATACTACCTACTCTGTATTTATATTTCTATTTGTATGCGTCTGCACAATAAAGCGTCATTAGGGTCATTCCATGTGAAAGAGGGAAACGGCATACATTTTAAAATGCCTTAATTATCCCTACTTCAGTAGTTTTTGCTAAATGACCACATATAATTAGTCCGTTGAAAAAAATATATTAAACAAATTAAGGGAAGCTGTAGCTTTTGTCTATGGAAACTTTTACTTCATATATAATTATTTTATACCAGTCACATGGATCTGTCAAACTAGTTACAAATTTAAATATTATTTAATATTTCTACGATGGATGTATCAGCCTAATTTTTATTGAAAACAAAAGCGTATAGTATATATTTTACAACACAAAAAATTTGCCTTCAAAATTAAGTATTTTGGTCAAACTTCGTTTCTGAGTGCGCAAAGGTAAAATAGAGGGATTTTCAGTCACCACCAGTCACACTCATTCAATTGATAGTTACAAAGAACATAGAAATCGTTTGGTATTTTTTTTTTAAGAAATTTTATACACTAGTTATCTATCTACATACATACATATGTCCATATGTATGCTGAAAAATATCTTTCATTGTTGAATAAGTTAAGACGGCATAGATATAATACGCAACTGAATACATTCGGGAGTAAAATATCCCACCAGTCACAATGGAATGGCCCATTAATTAAATGACGCAGTGAGAGATAGGCAAGTAGAAGAGGGAGCGCAAAGAAATTGAAGTTGTAATTCAATTGCGCCGCGCAAGGGCTTTGCAAGACTTTGAGAACCTCCCTAATAAATATATGTAAGCTCAGTATAAGAGCAAAAATGATCTGCTTTGTGTATTTTGTGGTTGATTTTGTACTCTAAAATGACAAAAATGGTCTAAACTTTGTAATTTTAAAGTAAAATGTAAACAAAAATTGCAATTCAGAGGCTAAACGCACGAAAAATAATCTGCCCTTTTGCTGTTGTTACCTGTTCAATACCACATCGTACATATGTATACATAAATACATATTGCTGCGAAATTCACACTTCCATTTAGCGGCTAAAATGCAAATTCTATGTATGATTTAGTTATGCACTGATGATATATGGCGGCTGGGTATTTGATAAATTTTGCTTGCGATAACAGCAACTAAATCAATTGTTTCATTGTTTGCTTTTTGCTGACGATAAGGTGTGATGCTTTTTTTGTATTACATAGTAGTTGAAGAAATAAAAATGAGGCGAAGTATGGACGGAGTTAGCCGTAAGATAGGGCTGCCAGACGTCCTGGTTTTCCAGGATTTGTCCTGATTTATACAAATCGTCCTGATGTCCTGGTCCACACTTAAAATGTCCTGTTTTTTTAATGAAGGTCAATGCAGACACTCCAATTTTTAACAGATTTTTGCTAGGAAAAAAATAGGTTAAGCTTTCTGTCATTAGTAGTCTAAAATTGATAAGGAACGTTATTTATAACATGTTGAACATCTGGTGAGTTTACCCTATTTCTGTTTAGTTTATTTGGTTAAAATCTTAATTTTTCGGGCAAATGCCAAAAAAGTGCAAATTTCTGTTCAGGTACACGGCTGTGGGGTCATACAGAAATACTAACCAGTATATAATATCCGGAGCTATAATCTAATCCAAAAGGCCTTTCTGAAAGTTATTCCTTTCTCCTTCATTTTTTGTATGGAGCGGCACAAATTGAAGGGCTTCTGCTTTCGCTATTCAGAGCTTTCAGAAGGGCTTTTGTAGGATGCCCTTTGAAGAAGTTTTTTGAAAGTGTTTCCTAATTCATTAAACTCATACTTCTTTAAGGAATTTACGTAAGGTTCATATCAAATAGTTTTATTTACACTTAAAATGCTTAATGAATCTTATTTGTAATGCTATGTAAATTGTAAATAGGAAAAACTTTCCTAGGAAGCATGCAGGGAAGCACTTTTTTCAGTCCCTGTTGCGCAAGTCTTTTAGAATCGCTTCACTTAAAAAGACATCATACCTAAATTATCTTCAGGTTATGCATATACAAAATGGCAAAAATGATCATGAAACGCGTTGTAGGATATGCGGAAATTTGCTAATGGTGGTAAGGCAAACATTCTAGATCACTTAAAGGCGCCGCTATTTCCAACTTACGTCACAGTCACGAGAAATGTTTTCTTATATGATTAAAAAAAAAATCAGAACTTGAGCGTTTCATCATCATCACTCAGTCAGCTCTACAAAACTACATTGCTTATAATATTACAACCAAAGCAACTGTCCTTATAGGGAATATATTGCGACCATATACTGTTGAGTTTTTGTTCTTGTTGAACCGCCTATTTCGGTTCATCCTCCAATCATTGCCCAGGCAGTGTCAGTGTCAATAGGGTCGGACCAAAGGGAGAGGGGCGTTAGTTGAGTGGGAATGAGCTGGCATGTGAAGACGGGAGTCTCCACATGCGGACACTAACTGGGGTCGAGTCTGGACCGGTAACAGCTACAGTATCCAGACCGTAACTGTGCCAGCGTAGCGCGGGTATCTTTCGACAGTTGAAGTCCATATTTGACACAGGTGGTGGTTGGGCTCCGATCAAGGCATTCATAGGCTGTCGTGTTGTTGTTGTTGTAGCGGCTACTAAGGCCCGTTCAGGTCGGTTCATCCATCGGGGTTGTCGTCAATTTCAGCTAGGAAGTGTGCGACTTCCACAGGGGCTGACCATAGGGACAGGAGCGTCAGCTGAGTGGGGTTCTCAGGGCATGTGAAGAGGTTCCGGGAGTCATGTGGCGACTCTCCATATGCCGGGCATTGGTTGGGCACATCCTCGTTGATTCTGCTTAAGGACGAGTTTAGCCTGCTGCAATAGCCAGAGCGAAGTTGGGCTATTGTAGTGCGGGTCTCCCGAAGCAGACAAAGTTCTGTCCCGTCCACGTCCGGTGGTTGCGGGAGTCTACATAACTTGAGACTGATTCCCTGTGAATGCCGTTCAGGGCCTGTCGGTAGGTTGACGGGTCCAGAGGTTGTCTGTCATCCTCCTCGGTTCTAAATCAGAGGGTATTACAGGAGCCCCATGTACCCTAGGCAAGTGCTCCGTCTTGTCGATTAAGTCGGAAAAGATAGGCGCTTTGATATCTGAAGGCCTTTTTAGGATACAGCGTGCATTTTGGAATCAATTCATACGTACCTACATACATAGACATTTATTTCTTTTTGTCAAAAAGGCTATCTGCATAATGAATATTACCACAGTTGGAACTTGTTGAAATAATACTCAGTTTTGTATCCAATATGTTTAGCCGCAAATATATATAAACATATTTATGTATATGCAGGTAAATGGAAGGATAGATTTTTTACATATAGTCTCCATAAACCTTCATACGGAGGGGCAAGCCATTCGAATGTTCCTGGTTTAAATTAAGACTTACCAAGCCAGATTATCGTTTCGGTTAAACTGTTATTGAATATCACATACAAAATAAACTTTAAAGGGTCGTTTGTTTATTGTAAACATTGTTTTTCTATACTTCGAATGAAATACAAGTAAACAAAACGTATGGCGACGGGCGTGATTGCAGAGCAACACCTCCTCTTTGCATGGATACTCCATGCCTCTTTTATTGCAGTTATAATAGAATAAAATAGCACTCAGCTAGTTGAAATTGCAAGAATATTAAAGATATTTTATAGCTACATACATAAATGCTTACACAATTCTTCAAGTTGCAATAGTTCTTCTAGCACAATCTTTTATTTACATAAAATTTTCCACAGAACTGTTTTGGTTTATTTTCGCACCATACTGACTTTTCTGCAGCACCTTTCAATCTGTGTACATGGTTGCCATTACACAAATAAATAATAAAAAAGTAAACAATAAAGGCCCGTCCACATACAACTTTGACTTTGCATTAGCGCCAGCGTCGCTTCGACGGCAATGCGAGTAATGCCAGTGCTTGCTACAATGAACGCTCCGCAGCGAATACTTTGGTCACTGAATTATCATACTAGTGGCAGATGAATCAAAATTTTATATCAATAATTGTATCAAAAACGATATTTCATGCCCGCATTTGATTACAAAGGAAAACTTTTTCACACAATTTTGATTATTAGTAACAGCTGACGAACCACAATATACAGTTATAATCCTTTTTGAGTATTCCTCGGCGTAAAACCTGATCAAGGTTGATAATGAGAAGGAGTATGGATTTTGCTGATTCAGAGTTGCATACAAAATTACTGTGGTATGAAAGGGAGCAACAACCCATGATCCAACTACACAAGATCTGACAAGATGAAGCAAAAGAAAAAAGTAATTTTCTGGCTGACGTTTGTAATTTCGGCGCCATGTTATTTTCTGTGAAAAGTAAACAAAGAATATGAAGACGAAGCATAAAGAAAAAATGCAAGAAATGTGGTGCACATGTTTGTGCTAACCATTTTATTTTATTTTATATTTTTTGTACGTGTTTTTGCATCCAATCACCGCGCACTTCATTTTAATTACATTTGCACAAAAAATCACTTAAAAATCACTGAAATAAACCACCGACAAAATACACATAAAGAAAGAAGCAAAACACATATAGCAAACTTCAAAACTACGAACGTCACACACTTTTTTCTCAATTCCTATTACAAATGGCTGCTTCTCAACCGGTCAGATTTGTTCTAATTGGTTCATGGAAACAACCGTACTAATACCTTTGTACCTCATTTTAAAAAGATAATTGCTATTTCCAATATTCAGATATCCAGTTTGTAACCAGAGGGAGTGGTTTTTGAGGCTCACTAAAATCTACTCATCACATTGGGGCAGCTCCGGGTAATGGACCATTGAATATGTTGGCTGAACTTATGACCACCATAACCAACACAGTCTCCAACCAAATGCGTGTCTTGAATTTATACTACTTCGTTTTCGGTACCCGATACCGATTCTTTACATTGAACCTTCGCCATTATATGCATTTCAAGTTTAGAAAAAACTTTCATTACTAATTTATATGGTATCGGCTAAAACCCTTGAACTTATCGCAACGGAGAAATATTATTTTATCAGTTTTAACCTTAGTCGATCCAAGGTTCAAGAAAAATGCTTTGACGGATGAAGAAGCCTTTCAGGGGGGAGATTCTGTAACTAGTTAGCGACAAGTTCTGGATCGATGTTGCACTTGTTGACATAAAAATCATATCATACGTCAACAAAACCAATACCGATTCGAAAATTGTCGCTAACTGGTTACAGAATCTGCCCCCAGGCCTACAAAAATGATATCATCCGATTCAGCTGGAACAAAAATGCTTTAAGAGTTTCTCTGCATTATGGTCTCGAACCGACATATACACATCTTTCATTTGAATCAGTATTAAACGCTCTATTGGCTCCTACATTCGTGTTTTGATAGGCGAGTCTACCCTGAACCGTTTTCTCGATATTTTTGGCCTATGTGCGCTTTTATTCGAAACCTAAATGTTTCGGTACCGAGTATCGAGAGTATTGGATAAAAGTATTGACTCAGCACATCATTAATATTACATTTACATTGAGCCCAAATGCGCATTTCAAATGAGTCATTTAAAAGTCGTTTACATTTTCTCATTCGCATTTCCTCTGACAGTTAATTTTAAACGTCTGTTTTATATTATTTACATTTTTAAAAAGGGAAAAAATGGAATTAAATTTGGTAAATTCGGTTATTATTGCCGAATTGAATCGTCTGATTCAAATGCAAGCTGGAGTTGAAGCTCTTGCGCAATCCAGCAGTTGTTATAAACAAAAGCGGCTGCGGATAAGGGCGA
>NW_016158322.1:54028-107185 GCF_001687245.7 Rhagoletis zephyria | reverse complement strand
GGCTTTTGAATGGGTTAGCAAAACAAATTAAAAATTCAAAGCTTAGACGAAAACGCGCTTAGATAAAAAGAGCCGCAAAAGGATAGCATGATTAAAATGAATTTTGCAAATGGTTAATTAATTAATTGCATATTGCGGAATTCGCCATTGACAATTTTTTAGAATTACATACTAAGATTTGTATGTACGTACATATGTATGTAAAAAAAAAAAACAAAAATATAATTAAGCATGGTTAAAAGCAATATGCACTGTGCAGATTTTTATTTAGGTTGGAAAATTGGTTAAATTAAGAATGTATTTCGAGAGAGAAGCGAAAGATACATATGATATTTTTTTACCCGTTGCTGTCACGGCGCACAGTGGGCAAAACCTATATATACGTGAAAATTATGTTAAAAATATATTCAATATACGAGCTTGCACAGGGTGGCGCAAAATTAATCATCCAATTTTGTTTTTGATTAACTTTTTCACTTAATAAAAAACTGAAATTTTGAGTGATGGAAACCTCTATTTGGACCTTTACAATTTTTACTGTTAAGTGGAAAAGATGATATCCGTTTTGTCGCATTTTCCATGGCTTTCCGCAAGATTTCCGACGATAACTGTTCGCTTTCCAGTCGAAAATTCTCCCTCAACTGCTCTAACTGCCTTACCTGTTAGAGGGTTAAAATAAAATATCACCATTCACAAATAACTGTTACCTATGGGTTTAATAAAAGTACAATTCGTTATGAAATTTGAAGCATTTTTTTGCTTTTGGTGCAATAAGTAGATACATACATATATTTATTGTATTTGGCTTGTTTCCCAATTTTAAAGTGAAAAATGCTTTTATTGACATAAAAGAAGCACAGAATTCATCATTTGTATGAAACGAATGACTAGATAGCAACCTTCAAATTATTGCCATTGGCATGCCCACCCACACACCAAGTTGCCATGGCCACTGATTTTGTTTTGGTCAACAATGAATTTACTGTAGCATAAGTACATACTTATCCGCTTGGCTTACCTAAATAATCTACCACCAGCTTAATCAAATAACACAAACAAAAACAGCATAACATTCTAGTTACGAGTACTAATATAAATAAAAAAAGGGAATATTTTGTGTGTGTGTTTTTTTTATACTCGTATACAGATACAAATACGGCGACGATATACGCATTAGCTAGCCACTTGGCAACAAATTGTCTACTCCCTCACAAACGCAATTTTTCATTTTGCTGTGAAAAAAGGGAAATTCACTTTTGAGTCACACACAATTTCGACTCGATTAGCAACTTCAATTGCATGGCCAGTGCGGACGAGATTATAGTCAATGGGCAGGTTATAACGCTGCCCACATTGGAGGTGGTCAAAGCAGGTGCGTAATAAGATTTATATTAAAATCACATTCGGGAAATTTATTCTAAGCACATAATATTTTTTCTTTGATTAGTTCCCATCATGGCGGCTGGCACTAACATCGATTGGTTGGTCCATCTCTACTATGCGCGACGTGATTTTATACGTTGCCGCTTCATAATCGATCGAGAGCTTTATAGAAGTTTGAATCCAGAGTATTTGTATTATGTCAAGGTATGTGTGTGTGTGTGTGTGTGTGTGTGTGTGTGTGTGTGTGTGTGAAAAAAACCAATCATTAAGGCTAGAGCTCAATACCAGGCATTTGGCGCTCTAATTAAGCTCATAAGTTTTATATGTACATTAGCGTTGCCAAATGTCCCGTATTTGCTGGGACGTCCCGTATTTCAAACTAAATTTGAGATGTTCCGTTGGGACAAGATTTTTCCGGAACTTTCGACAATTTCCTTATTCATTTCAACCTGTAAATGTGTGTACCGTTTTGAGTGTACTATAGCGCATATCATAACTATACGACTCTTTAATTTTAATTATTTTTGTACTAAAGTGAAAATTTCGCGCCTTTTAATTAGACCATTTTTTCCATATAACAAAAGTCGTCGAATATATCGAGTCCTAAGCCGAGCCCAAAAAGGCGTAAGCGACGAAAAGTAAATTTTTCAGTAGATATATACGGGTTTTGTTAGGAATAAATACGTTTTTATGTAAAAATAAGTAAAAAATAAAACTCGGAATATCTGGTGCGTTTATGATTTGACACGGGGTATATACTTAAAATATCAGGTAGTATAAAATTAATTTTACATCCATATGTATGTATCCACATCCATATATTTTGTTCGTCGTCATTTCTGAAAATGCTCCAGCTGAGTTTTTTTTTGCTTTAATTTCATTCGCTTGCTCTCAGACCCACCCCATGTCAAAAAAAAGCAAAATTATATCCTTAAAAATACAAAACTCATTGAGCTGTTTAGGACAGCCCGGTGAGCTTAGTTATCCAAAATTTTTTTGCTTCTCATCCCATACTTCAGAACTGTCATTTATTAAACAAGTGAAACAAATATTTTCAATGACTTTCTTTTATCGAAATTCTCATTCTTTTTTTATTAAGAATATATAATATTTTATCAGTTTTTCTTTCTAAACTTTACTAAATTTACAATGACTTACTACAATTTAATGCTATTCTTTAATATTCCCCCTCTCTCCACTGCTCCTTCATTCACACTCCGGTGATAACGATTTTCTTGCTCTCGCTTAAACTGGCTGCATATGTTCTGCTTCACTTACTTCTTGCTGACCGCCATTTAACTTGCTGCAAGCTTAGGGTTTAATTGACCGTGAAGAGGGCAACAGCATTGAGGCGCTACGTAATCTACAAAAAGCACTCGACTTAAATTCAAAAAATATTGAAACTTACAAGGAGATTGGCAAAACACTGTAAGTATAAATGTATAAAACATACGCGCGCTTATGTACATACATACATATATATATAATTATATTAGAACGTACCACCTTACACCCAAAACAAAAAAAGTTCGCCCTACACCCCTGAGTCTCAGGTATTTTTGTAAAGCGATTCCGAAAACATTTTTCGGTGGCACCTACATACATTCAGTAATACATTTTTTTTTATAGTTTTAATGGAATAATCAAAATACTTCCTTACCAAGAGTTTAATGATTTTTAGAAAGCTTTAATTTGCTGGTGTTGGGGCGGAACGTTAGGTTGATAAAACTGAGATCGGGTGGGTAAGTACTAGAACGGGGAACTTGAGATCAGTGAACTGAAGAACATACAAATTGTCGTCTAGAGACAAAAACATCGATATATCATACTTTAATAATAGACGACCCCTAAGTTTCGCCAATAAGGAAAAATAATTCACAAAATTGTGCTGCAAAAATACTTTACAAATCAGGGGTGTGCGGCGCACGAGTTTTTCTGGTACGGTCTAATGTAGATGTATGTACGTATTTAATTTTAGATATATTTGCACATATATATGATACATTCATACATACTTTTATATAATTAGATGGCCTCGACCGTGTTATACATACAGTACATAAATACTTATGTAGATATACATATACATATATCTAATGCAATGTTTTAGCAATTTTGACGGCGATGTAGGGTGTCTTTTTTTAAACTTCACTTTTTTGGCTTGCCTCAAATCTCTTTTACAACAAAGAACAAAAGTGCGTCGAAGTAAGTGCTTTAATGGTGGATAAAGTTTATATATAAGTACATGCAAACGTGCATCGTACGACTAGAAAAATTCACAAAATAAATTTGGATTAGTTTTTTTTTCACGAATTACAATGTACATATGTACATTAGGGTGGTTCATAAGAATATTAACATTCACATTTTGATGGGGCAGCCCTTTATTTCTATGTTTAAAATAAAGACATTAAGAAAAAAATTGAAGTCGCTTTCTGGGTTTGAAAATTTTTTTTTTTTTAATTCGCAAAAATTCTTCAACATTTTCACTTGAAATTTGATAACTTTGACATAATATGTAATATTATTACTGAAACTTAATCATATAAATGATTTATACAAAAGAAAAAAATTAAAATAATTTAATAAATTAAATTATTCATAAAAAAAATTCAGTATTTTTAAAACCTGGGAGAAGCGTCGCCTCAGCACTGATCCCTAAACAACAAAATAAAGGGGTGCGCTCATGCTGTTGATATTTTTAATGGCCACCCTAATGCACATACTTACTATTTACATACGTATAGCGGCTTACTACTTATCTTGTGTTTTCAAACGTACATATCGCTTATTTACTAAAAGACTGCGAGAATTTCGAGGCATTTTTAAGCTAGCTAGAAAAAATTGCCCATTAAGAGAGTTTGGGCCCTAATGCCTGCGCTCTTATTATTGAGTCACATCCAGAGCAATCGCATATCAGAGATACCAATACCACGAATACCCAATATGAGAGGTGGGTCTTAAAACAATACAGATTTTAATTAAGGAGTAAATATCAGAAATTGTCTGTCAATTTTAATAACTACATAATTTTAAACGCCTTCATAACTACTCGCTGTGTTACAGCTGTCGGACGCAAAACTTTAATATACTTTTCGCATTTACTGCGGCATCATTGCAGCTTTATTATGGGCCGTTTCAATCAGGCGTTAAGCATCTTTCGTGAAGCTGAAGAGCTCTCCCCACGGCAGGATCATGAAATTTGCCATTTCATTGGCGAATTGTTGCATCGTTCAGCGGCTGCTTGCAATCAATTTGCGCTCGCACGTCAAGAAGAGGCCGAGGCGAAAGTTTACTTTGAAAGGGCAGTGCAATCTGGCAAAAAATTGGAAAGCTTTCAGCGACTTGGTGAAATTCTGCGTAAGGAGAAGGATTACAGCAAGGCAATTGAGGTGCTCGAGAACTGTTTGCTGTGAGTGGCCCATTATTACACTTACATGCATATATACATTAGGATGGTCCAAAAATGCATGTGAAAAAGTAAAGTCGGAATTTTTATGCTCTCACTCCCAAGGCTTGTTCTATACCGAAAAAATATGCCCTTATTTTTTTATTTTGAAATGAAAAAATATTTAGAGGTCGCTCAAAGCGCCAAAAGTTGTGCATGTATTTTATATGGAGAAAAAAAACAACTTTTCGTAGAAATACTATATAATAGTTAAAAATCAATATTTAACTACCAGAAAACTCTGTTTATCTGCAAGAGATTCCCAATAATAAAACCCAATTGTTTATTTATTTTAGTATTATTTAGTATTAAAAAATGGTTAAATAAACAATTGGGTATTATTATTGAAAGTATCCTGAAGAGTACCAGAGTTTTTCGATCGACAAATATTGATTTTCAAGAATTCTATACCATTTATACGAAAATTATTATTTTTCCCATATAAAAATACATGGAAAACTTTAGGAGCGTTGAGCGACCTCTAAAAATTTTTGATTTCAAAATAAAAAAATAGAGGTATACTTTTATCGATATAATACAATCCTAGGGGGTGAGAGCATAAACATTTCGAATTTACTGTTTTTGGAACACCCTAGTGTACCTACATATTTGCTCTTTAAAAATGTATTTTTTATTTAAAAATATGTAGTTTGTGTATTTATTCGTAGAAGTAAGAACAATACCGCGAAATTTTGCGCTAAATACAAGCAACCACAATTTTTGTTTATGAAAGCGCGCCATTTGCATTGAAAAACATGCAATGAACAAATTTAAAATTCCACACTTTAGCCTTTGGGCTGTGAAATTCCAAAAACGCAACAAACATTTGTTTGAAAAAACTTATTATTAACCGATTTCAAAGAAACGAGAAGGTTATCAGTTCGTCGGAATATTTTTTTTAATGTATTTTATTTTTTTTAATGTAGGTTACCGCATAACTTTTGACCACATCAACCGATTTTTCTATTAGAAAGGTAGTGACTCATAGGTGGTCCCATACTAATTTGGTTTAGATCCGATCATTGGATCATGAAGAAATGAACGGTACTCCTAAATTTTTATATGCGAATTGAAGTCGGTTAGGTTTTTTGCTTAAAAATTACTTGTTGTAAGTAAAAAAAAAAAATGCAATCATATTATGGGTATTCATCTAAATGCTAAAATTCCTCGTTTACGCGTTTAGATGAATACCCTAATAGAGTTTTAATATACTTTGCTATTTTATAGTTTTTCATAGATCTTGAAATTTGTTATAGAATATTTGATTTCAACTTTTTACTTGAAAGATATTTTTCAATAATTTTCATTCGGAAAACGATTTTTATTCAATTAAGTTCATTTGTTATTTTTGTTATAGTCAAGATTTTGCAAATACTTAAAAATAAATAAATAATTAAAAACATAAACTATTCTACAACCTTAATAATTAATTTCGATACAACATATTTTTTTGTACAGTTTATCACCAGAAAATATTGAAGTTCTCACAGAAATTGGTGTGCTATATTTGAAAATCAACGAAACACAGAAGGCCTTTGATCGATTGTCAGAAGTCATAAACTTGGATAGGAAGTGCTCGAAAGGATTATTGGCTTATGGTGCCATATTGCAGGTAAATTAAATTATAAATATATGCATACACACATATGTAGATTAAATGAACATTTCAACCAGAGTGTTTATAATTATGAAACAACAACTTATACCGGATTTTCACTGGGCGCTAAATGACAAAAATTTTAATCACCAATTTGGGTATTTATGTAAACGGACCTAATGCCTTTCGATTTTTCGATTTGAATACTAAGTGGAAATTCAGCAATGGGCAAAAATATTTTAAATTTTTGCGAAGCAGATTTTAGAATTCTTTTACTTTGTGGAAAATGATTTACTCTAGACTTGCACTAGTTTGACACAGAAAAATAATAAGTTTAGACTAAAATGTCTTGGCTAAATGCATTTTTCTTAAACCACTTCAAATTCAGCATATTTCGTTTGAATACGCGTTCGTCTTGCACTTCACAGTTGCTTTTTCATATTTTCAAGACACAAAAATTTCGTTTTTTATTATCACTTAAATATGTTGTGTCTGTTGGGATTCGAATCCGGACCTTCTGGAAGCTAACAAGTAACCGCAGGCATCTCTGCACGCTCAGCCACAGCCAGCCATGTTCATAAATATGCCTTCAAATGTTCAGTTTCATTTGTGTGCAAGCAGTAAGTCGATTGTCCGACTCTGCATTTGATTTCAACAACATAAAAAAGCATTTGGCTTGAAGCACTTCAAAGTCAGTATGTTTCTTTTGCAGACGTTTAGGTCGACCATAAACTGCATCGAATAGAAAGTTCATTATAAATAAATTGAATTACAAAATTGGCAATGAAACTTCAAAACAAATATAATTTAATTGCATATTCTTTCGCTAAGTCAAAATTTATATTTGTACTTGAAAAAAAAAAAAAATTAAATTTAAGTGTTGCCGTTGCCAAAATTGAGTAAATTTGGCTACTTATCTTTTATTACCAAATTGCATACTGGAACAAACATTTAGCTTATGCGTTTGACATGAGAACACATACATACATACATACATACATACATATTACAAACCAACCAAACAGCTTCACTTAAAACTTTGGCTAACGTACCATAATGTCTTAATACACATTTCCGGCATTGAAATCAACCGAAAATGGAAATGTGCGTATGTATGTATTGGAGACTTACATATATATATATGTATGTATGCATGTAGTTTGGACATGCCAAACTTAAGAATGTAATCGAAATTAATTTTGCGGAAAGCAAAATTTAGTAACCGGGAATATTAATATGAAAAAGAGTGCTTAATAGTATTAGTTAAAAAGATTGTTGCGGACATAATAGGGAAATGATTAGAAACCTTATTTGAATACAGGCGTTTATCGTCCACCATAAGAAAGTTCATAATAAGGGGGTTAGAGAGTAGCCTTCTGCATGGCAATGATTCCATTTTTACATTTGTACTGGCTGTTCATCTACTACATATATGTATGTAGGAATGTTTGTATTTTTTTTATATTTGAAATGCATGCCAACAAATATGTAAAACACAAGTGTATACATTTTCCAACTTATATCAACCTTTGTCAACTTTTTACCAGTTTATCCCAAGTTTTTGTTTTTTTTTTTTCTTCTTTGAAAATCTGCATAAATATATACGTATGAGGCACAAACGTAAGCATGTGGAATAATTTAAGAAATTTTTTTCATTTCCTGCCTCACACTTAACCATAGTCGCGCAATGACATCGATGGAGCTTTGGGTAAATATCAAGAAATCGCTGCGACAGAACCGGACATCCCAGAATTGTGGAATAATATTGGATTGTGTTTCTTCAAAAAGAAGCAACAAAAAATTATTGCGGTAAGTAAGGAGGTGTTAAAGAGACGGAAAAAGAATGTACAAATGCGGTATAGAAAGTGTGTGTAACGGTTGCGAAAAAGGACCGGTATGCTTATATGTACATACATACATACATACATACATACATTCATATGGATATTTGCATAAGTCCGCATGTAAGAAATATTAAATTTTCAGCATGAATGTTGTTAGCTTGTTCATGAGCAGGCATCCAGCGGAGAGTTGTTTGCTTAAGACTTGCATACACACTAGGGTGGTCCACTTTTTCCTTCAGCCACCCTAAGAATTGCAGAATTTTGAAAATTTAAAGATCCCTTTTTTTTAATTGAAATTGACTGACATTTAATGGTGCTGCACAGTGGTCGTCATATTTTAAAACTGTGACAAATTAATTGGATAAAAATATTTTATTTAGAAATGTCCAACGCACTCAAAACTGACTTGCTGAGCAAGCCGTCGAATCCGTTCAATTCAACGAATTCTATCGTGGAACGTTGTAACAGTTATAAGTTGATAGCACGGCTAATTTTTCAAGAAATATTTTCTTCAAAAATAATAATTTGATCATAAATTTATTTTAGATATGTTCCCTCGTATATAGTAAATACAATTTTTCTAAATAAATATAGTTGTTACTCAACTGAAAATGACAGTTGATTTGACAGTTGTCAACCGAAAAAGTTCGTGGTACAGAACTCGAGATCAATGAGCCTTAAAACATAGTATATTCTTGGAAAATTTTACTTATTTCTATAGAAATTGACAGTCCCTTCGACTCTTAAGGTTTTAATTTGACGTAAAATTAACAGTTTATTTGACAGCTGTCAACGCTCACAGTTTTAATTTGACATACAATTTGTGATCAGCATGTCTAAAAATCTAATCAGTGGCATTTTTAAAAAAATTGTCTTATTATTAGAAAAATTC
Source organism: Rhagoletis zephyria (assembly GCF_001687245.7). Taxonomy (NCBI): domain Eukaryota; kingdom Metazoa; phylum Arthropoda; class Insecta; order Diptera; family Tephritidae; genus Rhagoletis; species Rhagoletis zephyria. The sequence continues at coordinate 98,021 of NW_016158322.1, read as the reverse complement.
ACAGTCCATTTGACAGCTGTCAGTTCTCAAGCCCTTGTATTTTACATGAAGAAAATTAATTTTTTCATAGAACTGCTATAAAATCTTTAAAAACAAAACTTTTTTGATCGAATATTTCAGAATTTCAGAATATTTTTTTTAAAGACTTCGAAGGGAAGTATTCTTATTCGCTTCATATAATTTCAAATTTTTATCAGATATTTAAAGTTATTAAAAAAAAAAAAATGAAAAACTGGAAGTATCCTTAATCGAAACAGATTTTTCCGATCGACAAATATTGGTTTTCAAGAACCCTATATATTTTTTACGAAAAAGTGTTTTTTCCCAATAAAAAATACATGTTAGACTTCATGGGCTTTGAGGCAGTTCTAAATAACATTTTTTTAATAAAAAATACAGGTATTCTTTTTCCATTTAGAAAACTCCTAGGTAATGAGATCTTAACATGTTAAACTGATATGTTTGGACCACCCTAATGCACATTCTGATAAAGGGCAAAAAGTGTTTTACATGTTTTTATTTCGAATAAATTTCGAATAAATAATTTTATCGCTGCGCATCAGCAACTAAATCGCCCACTGTTGTGCGGAATGCAAATAAGAATTCTTCATAGGATACGAGTGTACCTCAATGCAGACAGAAAGCAAAAGAAATTGTTAAAGTGTCAATTAGAGAAAGTATTTATAAATATATGTTTAGATTCATATCTATAAATGTATACAGTAAAAGGTGAAATTATTCTAGCAAAAAATATCTCCCTTTCACAAAAAAAATTTGTAAACTGCTTTTTCTTGAAGATCTTCGATAGACAAGTTCACGAAGGTATCACGACTATCAATAACGACTGAAAATAAAAGAAAGTTATTAGTAGTGTACTCGATTTTTTTTTGAAATCCTCAGTTAAACAATTTTTACATTTTCCTGATTGCTTGCAAATCTGCGTAACACATTTTTTATATTCGTAATCTATTTTTTTTTTGCTTTCTTAACTGCTTTGTTACTTTTATTTTTGTTTTCAGGCAATTTCTTCTCTACGTAAATCCATCTGGCTTTCTCCGCTGAATTATAATGCTCTCTACAATTTGAGTTTGATTTATATAACTGGTGAGTATGATAACAAATTTACATGCGTTTTATGAAGATTTATCGGAATGGATTACATATTTATTTTTTACATGTTCAATACTTTAAAATTTATCACAAAAATTAAAAAGGCAACTAAGCAAAATTTTCGAGCCAGTCGGCTTTTGATAACCGGTTTCGTCGCGGTTTTCCTTAATGCCATTTCATGCGTTCCGGTCCAGGGTGGTGTTTTCCTCTTCTCTACATTTACCATTTAAATGGCGTTAAGCACGGTCTAAAGTGATTGGTGTTACCAGTGTTATCTGAATACAGCGGTAAGGACCAGATGCAATTTTTAGTCTGAGCAAGAGTTTAGGTTTTGAATACACCCAATTCAACCTGGACCAGAAGAAGCATGAACTTGCCCATGTCTTAGTTGTAGCCCTAAGTTGAAATGACGTGGAGCCCATCTGTCCCTTTCTTACCTTGCCGCCTTTAGTGAGGTCTTTACTATATAGGCCGCTTGGCTATCAGAGTAGATGCTTGCTTTCCTTATTAGCATCACATCCTTCAGTACTATATTTAATGCTTCATTAACGGCAGCCACTACTACCCGAAAATCGCTACAGAATTCAAGAAGCCTAAGCTTGACGTTTACGGAGAGTATACAGCAGAAAACCCCCATCATCAATTCTTCTATCCAGCTTCGACTCATCCGTGAAAAGGTTCAATACACAATCCCACACCCAAATATTCTGCCGTCAAACGGTTGTAGTGCCATATAAGAAGAAGCAGACAGAAAACACCGTGCGACAGTAAATTTTACACACAAAAAATTTTATAGTAAAACTACGTTTTTCTCTCTAATTTCAGGGGTTTTTAAAGGACTTTGAAATTTGAAAATGTAATCACTTAAAAAAATTCTGTGCAATGAAGAAAAACAATATGACTATCAAATTAAAGGGAAAATTGTAGAATTCAGGCCAATCAAATTGTTTGGCGCATAAGGACGATTAGGTATTGAAAATGTCCTTTTAACATTTTATCATTGNTCGGCTTTTGATAACCGGTTTCGTCGCGGTTTTCCTTAATGGCATTTCATGCGTTCCGTTTCACGGTGGTATTTTCATCTTCGCTACATTTACCATTGGTGTTACCAGAGTTATCTGAATACAGCGGTAAGAACCAGATGTTAGAGTTAAGGTTTTAAATACTCTCAATTCGTCCTTGGCCAGAAGGACCATGAACTTGCCCATATCTTAGTTTTAGCCCTAAATTGAAATGACGTGGAGCCATCTGTCCCTTTCTTACTTAGCCGCCTTCCTTCCTTCCTTATTGACATCACATCCTTCAGCACTATATTTAACGGCAGCCACTACTGCCTGAAAAACGCTACAGAATTCAAGAATCCTAAGCTTGACGTTTACGGAGAGTATACAGCAGAAAACCCCCCATCATCAATCCTTCTATCCAGCTTCGACCCATCCGTGAAAAGGTGCAATACACAATCCCACACACACCGTGCGACAGTAAATTTTACACACAAAAAATTGTATAGTAAAACTACGTTTTTCTCTCTGACTTCAGGGGTTTTTAAAGGACTTTGAAATTTGAAAATATAATCACTTAAAAAAATTCTGTGCAATGCAGAACAGTATGACTATCAAATTAAAGGGAAAATTGTAGAATTAAGGGCAATCAAATTGTTTGGCGCATAAGGACGATTAGGTATTGAAAATGTCCTTTTAACATTTTATCCTTGAATATCCTTGATATTTTAGCATAAATATTTTCGAAAAAATTATATGTTAAGGACTAATTGCACTCGGCCACATCCCGGAATTTCGTCCTTCTAACTTTATTCGCTTAAAAAAATAGAACTAATTATAAGGAAATTTTCAATGCGGTTTCGTTCTCTTTCCTTTGGTACCCATAATGTTTGTTTACATTGGAATGAATTTTTTAAATAATTTTTGGAATGAATCATATCTTTGAAACTATAAAGTCTTTTTAAAAAAAATCCTCACATCAGAGAGAAAAACTTCAAACACAGCTTTATTATATTTGGCCCACAGTTTCGTGGGTATATTGACTGCTTCATGTGTTTCGAATTTTTTTTTGTTTTTGTCGCACGGTGAAACCAGCTAATTTTGCTTCATCACTTACTTATAATGCCGCTTTTTAACAGATCACATGACTTATACATAAAGCTGATTTCAGGCGAAAGCATAAGCCTATACCATTTTAGCTCCCTATGCAAGAATAGACGAAGTATTTGTAACGCATGTGCCTAGATGTGTACATATGTATGTACAATGNTTTATCATTGAATATCCTTGATAACATATTTTCGAAAAAATTATATGTTAAGGACTAAAAAAAGGATTAAAAGGAAATTTTCAGTACCTCTTCGTTCTTTTTCCTTTGGTACCCATACCGTTTTTTTACATTGGAATGAATTTTTTAAATAATTTTTGGAATGAATCATATCTTTGAAACTATAAAGTCTTTTTAAAAAAATCCTCACATCAGAGAGAAAAACTAAAAACGCAGGTTTACTATATTTGGCCTACAGTTTCGTGGGTATATTGACTGCTTCATGTGTTTTTTTTTGTTTTTGTCGCAGGGTGAAATCAGCTAATTTTGCTTTATCGCTTACTTATAATGCCGCTTTTTAACAGATCACATGACTTATGCATAAAGCTGATTTCAGGCGAAAGCATAAGCCTATACCATTTTAGCTCCCTATGCAAGAATAGACGAAGTATTTGTAACGCATGTGCCTAGATGTGTACATATGTATGTACAATGTATATTTTTTATGAATGCTCATTCATTAAAACCCAATATACTTGGCTGCCTAATTTGAAAGAATTAGTTACTGCATATCTACGTACAATCATTTCTACATTTTTTGCCAATCAATGTTAACAAATATTTAATGCCTACTTTCCACACCTTTTAACAGCTACAGTGATATACTTGGGTCGATTGTTGCTTTACCCTGAATTTTTTCATTATGTGTAACTTTCAATGTACATCATTTTATTATAAGCAACGTCAATGGCAATGCCGTCGTCAAAGGTAATCACAATCATTACCAACACATCCTGTTTGGTAGCCATGACATTCCTCTCGATGTGGTCTTTATATTGGTCCCAATTGATTTGGGTGGACAAATAAAAGATATCATATACATACTAGGAATGTTAATCCCGGGATTCCGGTCTTTTTAAGGTCACNCATATTTTTTATGAATACTCATTCATTAAAACCCAATATACTTGGCTGCCTAATTTGAAAAAGTTAGTTACTGCATATCTACGTACAATCATTTCTACATTTTTTGCCAATCAATGTTAACAAATATTTAATGCCTACTTTCCACACCTTTGAACAGGCTACAGTGATTTACTTGGGTCGATTATTGCTTTTCCCTGAATTTTTTCATTATGTGTAGCTTTCAATGTACATCATTTTATTATAAGCAACATCAATGGCAATGCCGTCGTCAAAGGTAATCACAATCATTATCAACACATCCTGTTTGGTAGCCATGACATTCCTCTCGATGTGGTCTTTATATTGGTCCCAATTGATTTGGGTGGACAAATAAAATATATCGTATACATACTAGGAATGTTAATCCCGGGATTCCGGTCTTTTTAAGGTCACAAAAATCCCGGGATTGTTGGGAAATAGTCCCGGGATTTTAGAAACTCCTTTTTTGAGCTGTATTGGCTATATTTCCTTTTTATTTAATAATTAATTTTTTTTTATAAATGTCTAGCCAATTATACATATAAAACCGCGCGATAGTCAATTTTAAACACAAATATCAATATATTCGCGAAACCATGGGCCAAATATAGTGAAAATGCGTTTTTAGGTTTNCTTGGGAAATAGTCCCGGGATTTTAGAAACTCCTTTTTTGAGCTGTATTGGCTATATTTCTTTTTTATTTAATAATTAATTTTTTTTTATAAATGTCTAGCCAATTATACATATAAAACCGCGCGATAGTAAATTTTAAACACAAAAATATCAATATATTCGCGAAACCATGGGCCAAATATAGTGAAATTGCGTTGTTAGTTTTTCACTCTGACGTCAGTAATTCAGAAATGATTTAAAAACTTAAAAGAAATATGCTTGGGGAAGAAATATGTGTATCAAATTAAAGAGGAAATCCTGTAGAATTTAAGCAGATTCAAGTTTTTGGTGCAGAAGTACTGGTAAGTATGGAAAATGTCCTTTTCAAATTTTATCCGTGAAATTTCGCAATACATATTTGTTTTTGAANAGCATCTAGATGCATTTATGCATCAAAAAGAAAATTTTGAAAAAAATGTCGCTTACGTTATTTTGGCGGTTAGGGCTCGATATGCTTGGAGAAGAAGTATGGGTATCAAATTAAAGAGGAAATCCTGTTAAACAGATTCAAGTTTTTGGTGCAGAAGTACTGGTAAGTATGGAAAATGTCCTTTTAAAATTTTATCCGTGAAATTTCGCAATACATATTTGTTTTTGAAAAAAATTATATGTTAAGGACATATATAAACTAGATAACACCCTCGAATCTATCAGCTTAAAAAATTAACTATTCGTCCTTGTAAATCAAAAAAATTTTAATTTTTTTAAATTCTAAAGAAAATTCTTCTTGCATTTGTTACCCATATTTTTATCATACATTGAATTGAATTTTTAAAATAATTTTTGGAATTAATCATAGCTTTGAAATAACAAAGTACTTTAAAATAAATTCTGACGGCAGAGAGAAAAAATAAAAACGCCACTTTAAATAAAAATGAAGGTTTCACACCCATTCATTTATTATTTATTTTATGGTAGGAGAAATTTTCAAACAATATAGAAGCAATTTTTCTCGATTTAAGTTGTTGAAAAGTAATGAATATCTATATCCCGAGACTACCACAAATCCCGGGATCGGAAAAAGCTGAAAAATTAACATCCCTAATATATACATATGAGTTTATCCATACATTTATTTGTATATGTATACTTACATATCCGTATATTTGCTTTATAGTACACACAAACGTTCTTTTTATGTTTATAAAAAAGTATCGTCGATATTCTTTTCAAGTTTATCCTATTTGTATAGAATTGTATGTGTTTTCATGTAGAAAACTTACAGCATTGCACGCACGAGTTGTCAATTTTTGCATTTTAACCTTTAAATTCGCTACTATTGCGTATATGTACATTAGGGTGGTCCAAAAATACACAGGAAAATAAATTTTTGGAATCTTGTTTCTGCAACCCCAATTGAATTAAAGAAAATGGAAAATAAATTGACCTGTATTTTTTTATTTCGAAATCTGTTAATATTTAACCGTGCCCCCGAGGCTTAGTATAAAAATATTTTCCTCAAGGCCACGGTTAACCGATTTTAATATGCAAACATAGTCTCTTTATTTTCTACATTCTTCAGTTCTGGGGTAGTCTGGAAACAAAAGTTTTGAACGCCCTAATGTTTGTATGTAAAATTGCTTCAAATCTTTGTGAATTTGTTAAGCAAAACTTTTCATATCGAAAATGCAAAATATTTACATACCTATACATGTAAGTAGTGTGTATGTGGATGTGTCTTTTTCCTGGTTTTCATATATAGCACCTTATTTTTTATTTTATAGCTTAGACATACGGCAATGTTAATCCGGATTAACAACGCTGTTGCTCCGAAGCAAATTGGTCGCTGATAGACGGCAGCAAAGTGGATTAAGCGCGCCGCGACTTCGTGGCTTTTTATACCACAGGCAGCTGAATTTTCATTTAGTTTTTTTATTAATTCAATTATTACCTTTATTTTTTTTTAATTAGCTCTGGAAAATTAACTCTAAAAATTTAAATTAACTTATAATAAAATAAGTAGTAATGTGAAATAAAAAGAAGCCAAATAAAATATGTGAATAAAATAAAACTAAAAATAAAAGAAAAAGTTATACATAAACTTATATAATCGCTCGGACCGAGGTTCGAAACTGTGTCCTATCGAATTGTGGTACGCAGCTCTCACCACTCGGTTACTGCGGACGCCAAACTCATTTTCTTTGTTCTCTTACTTGTTTGCTTCGTTTATTAATCGTTCACAAACGACAACAGCTGCATGTTTTGGTCAGTGTTGTCATCGAAAATGCCCCTGTTCCGCATAAATTTTGACTTAATCCGGATCAACTGTAGTTGATTCCTGAAATAATTCGAAATTAACGATTAGATCGCGATCAACGCCGTCGTCTGTCTATGCTTTTACTAACATAAATACCTATCTGTGACTTTCTGCGCAGTACCTTTGGGAATTTAATTTACCATTTTGACGTCCGTTGCAGAGTTCAAATAAGTTTTTTTCCTAAAAGCTTTTGAAAATGTCGATGATTTTGCTTCATATTAGCTGTGGCGATTTTTGAATAGTGACCGTTGTATGGATTTCCATATAACCATGTGCATTGGTTTTTGGTTGATTAATACCCAATCGGAAAAATTAGAATAAATGAGGCCTTCTAGGAGCTCCTATTTCTGAAATTTTGAAATTATAATTCTATAGGGCTCGATTTATTTGAAATGGGCAGAGTTTCAAGGCCTTCGGATTCAAGTCTTAGAAGGCGATAATTTACTTTAAAAATGCCACCGTTCAGGTTTAACTCACCGACATGCCTAATGCGACCTTTTTCTTGTATTGAACCTTCTTTGCTTTGGCAAGAAAGCTTTTTGTCTGCCTCGGGACAGCAATGTTATTGGTAATACAGCTTCCAAAGAGAAGGACCCTCGTCCTGAAAGCGTTTATTTAGAACCGCTCCACATTTCGACGCCTGGGTAATGATTTGTTTAGTTCAAAATATACATATGTACATATGTTTGAATATGTAAGTATCTCCACCGTAACTGGAGAAAACCGCAGCGCTTAGGTTACACCGACCATTGTGCATTCCTATTTACCCAAGCACGCTTGAATACACAAGCGACGGATACAAATAGTTAGGTAAACCAGAGTTCTACAAAGAACTTTGCATAAATAAAATACCTGAATGCTGCATAAATCTTGCCTGGCGTTGTTTATCGATTGCGGTCTTCTGCCTTGATTAAATATGACGATTGCAAAACTAACAATAGACTTTAATATAGAAAAAGGATGATGATGATGACCTTAATACTTAGATAAGCATGATTGGGCTTCATGAAGTATTCAAAAGAAGAATATTCAAATTTTCTTCTAATAAGTAGCTGTCTAAAGCCACTTTTCTACTTAAATATACTTGCATAATTCATTTTTGGGAGGGTATATTCTGCGTTGCAACAATTCTAAAACCTGCGCCATCCCATCAGTCCTCCTCGCCTCAATGCTAACCTGCTAAAGTTCCTTACTCCACCAGAAAGGCAGACAGATTTTCTAAAACGCGGTCAGTCTGTTTTTCTCAAATTTCGCCTTAGCGCAGACCATTTAGAATTTTCATAAAGTTTTAATTCGATGTAACAGAGGGCGCAGAGGTCTTGCTGACCACTAGACCTAAGGTCCAAATAGGGTAGGATTTCTTCCTGCATTGCACCTGCGGTTGTAACGGATTTATTTTTGAGCAACACAACCAATATTTCGGTTACCGCAGTCTTCCAACAGCATAGCCACCTTCCGTATAAGTTGGTGTTGGCAATATAGAGTCATGTGGAAAGTAAGCAGAGGTCCTTGAAGCTCAGCCTTGCAGCTAACAAATTATGACAACGTAAGCTGTTTACGACGGTTAGGATGACCATTTCAAGCTATGGCTGTTAGCACTAAGCGTATATATCCCTCAGCCGCAGGCGGCTTTCCGCCATTTCTCTGCCGAAAAACTCAGTAGGAAACAGAGCCAGAATGACGCAAGAAGCCACCTTTATTGAGACCGGGTGGTTCCGCGCCTAGCTTCCTTTCATCGACATACAAGTGAAGTAGGTCTTTTCAGCACAAACTCCCGCCACGCACGCGTTTATTGTAGCAGGGATAACACCTGTTCGAGAGTTATTGTCACATTTTGCGAGAATATTGGGGCAGGCATTATAGGCAAAGCCGCCAGACTGCTTCTTTGCTCCTCGTGTGCGAAAGCTCTTGCATGCCACCGGAGCCCATTGGTTTCGGTTGATCCAACTTCCGTTGACCGTGGTTCTTAGAAGATGCAGCAGCAGGAGTACTATCGGCAACCTCATAGGGTCATGTCTTCTACCAGCGTTTCGACACCTGCTTCCTCTACATTTTTATCCAAGATAAGTTGGTATTGAAATTGGGCTAAATTGGACGGTAGTAATGCCCACTTCCCATATAACAGTAATCTACAGAAAAACGGAACCTGCGTTTAATCAGTAACTAACGAAGCCATTTCCCTTAAAATCGATGTTTGCAAGAAACTATTTAAAATGGGGGGAAAACATCCCTGCTTGTCATATCGTTTACAGATAGGTGAAAAGTAATATTTATAACGTGCGCCGCCGGGTACATAAAAGTTCGGTTTCGCCCGAACTTATACTTCTTTGCTCGTTTCAAGTACAAAATGGGTTCAAAGGAATTCACATTTCTATCTATCCTGCTCTCTCTTAGTTTCCTAATCGTAGCGTACAAAAGACAGTCAAAAATCTAGTGCCGCTACGGGTATTCGAAAAAAAAAACTTAAACAACCAAAAAAATACTTTTTGAATGATGAAGAGCTTTCGAATGCTTCTGATCAAGGGATGAAATTAAAACGATTAAATCATTTTTTTTTGTTTTTGTACTCTAACGGACATTTCAAATCATAATTCGTGTCTTTAAATTTCCTTTTAATATTTGAATTAAATGTAAAATTTTTATTAGTATTTTTCACTCTTTCTTTTTACGGCACCTACTTAACCTCAATGTAGCGCAACAATACGCCAGTGCCTTTCATACGCTTGCAGCAGCCATCAACTTGCGTAAGGACAGCGCCGAATGCTATATGCTGCTCGGAAGTAAGTAACTTTCTATAGATATGTACATTCATATGTATGTGTGTATGTATGCACATTAGACTGTGTCCAGTAAAACGAATGTTTTTTTCTTTCGGCAAAATTTCAGCCCTCTATCTTCATTTTTCAGTTAGTTTTTTAGTAAACAATTAAATATAAAAATAATAAACTAAAAACAACCTTGCAGGCCATTTAATTCTAGTACAGTAAATGCACGTTGGAAGTAGCTAGCACTTACGGTTGTTTTTTTTTGAACCGAAAGAAAAAAAAAACGATTCGTTTTACTAGAAGTAAGAATGTGTGTGTATGTTAAATACATACTTAAATATACTAAGGATAAGCTTCCTTGTGTTGGCTGTTTGAAGTGACGTTTTGTCTTTAGTGCAATTATCAGGCCAGCCAACGCCAGGAACAATGGCTTAAAGGCGCTCTATACATATTTATGTATGTACATATACATATGTATATTCATATACGTACATAGGTATATAAATACGCGCCCACAAGTACTTTTCATAACCGCTAACCGGAAGTCCTGCGGCCCACAATTGTACTATATAAGTGTTAATTGTGGCGCGAATCAACCCACCCGCTAACGTCTTGACTGCTTCCAAGCTAAGTGTGCACTTAAGAATGCACCGCGAGCTGAGAAAAGTTCGAACAAAAACCGAAAGCAAAGGAAGAGCTTTTCTGAACTTTTGCCAATTGACATTGCTATGTATTTATGCGCATACTGTACATAGGTAAAAAAAAATGTAGGATATATTTCAATAATAAACGCGCGAGTTTACATATTACGGTGGCCCTTAAAATATATTAATTTGTTCCACGCACAAAATAAGACATCCACAAAAATTACAAAATTAAATTTTTTTTAAATCGCAAGAATTCTGCACATTTTTACTCCGACCAGCTATAACTTACCAGGTTTATAAATAAATTTCAACACTATTTAAAATATAACAAGTCTTAAGTAAAATTTTTATCGAAATTTCGCGATAAAAAATAATATTTTCTTCAAATCCTGCCAGCGACCCCACATTTTTGTTTAAATTTAAAAATTCTCGTGAATGTGTTTATTTTGATTCTATTTGACCTTTTAAGGACCACCCTGATACATACATATGTTTAAGTTTTCGATAGTAAGAAAGCCTTGCATAAAAGCTGCTTCTTGTTAGGAGGCAGTACCCGCCAATTGCATTAAAACACCAAGAATTGTAACAAACCTCTACTTGGGCACGCGAAGCGAAGTCTGGGTCTAGTAAGGGCTTAATAGAGACCTATACCTTGCTCTGCGGTTTGTTGTGTGACATAACTGGCACTGGTTTGAAAAGTGCATCCTTGCCCTGCAAAGGCGAGTGAGAAAGCCTGTAACAATTCTTCCAGCATGCCTAGTTTTTTTAATTTAAAGGTATGAAGGACTTAGTCAATCTATTACCTTCCGTACTGGCCCAGTAATGTTGCGCTTTCTTCTTCATCCTGACATCGCCTGATATCGCCTAATGGAGCTCGGTGACCGATCAAGTGCATGGAGCCAATGATTCTCTATGCTGCCCCTCCTCCAGCGAGAAAATGTGCCACTTCATTTCGCATGGATGCATTATGTCAAGGCAGCCAAATGAGTTACACCCGATTCCTGGATGTGATTAGTAGTCGTAATAAAAAAGATAAACTCAAGTGCTTTTAGTGTTAGAAGCATCATCTTCCAAAATGTATCTATGTATATACATCGATTTGTTGTTTTCTCACCTCACTTTCTATATACTAGAGCGATCTGGATTGTATATCACAGACCAATGCTTAAAGTAATCAGTATTTATACCGAATAGAGCCATCCTTTCGGAGTTTTGGTCGTTGATTATCCAGTTTGTTCTATTAGAGGAAAATTTCCTTGTAGTTTTGAGTGAAGTTTAACCTCGAAAGGCACAGGTCTAAATAGATGCTGCGAAGTTCTTCATGTTGTTTTATAGCTCTGAGATTGGCTAAACAGTATAACCTCTTTCTTAATCGCAATGTGCAGAGTAGGCCGTTTAAGACTCGCCTCAAGAGCCGCGGTCGGTGTTGTTTTCATCGCACCAGTGATGCCTACGCATGCTCTTAGCTTTAGTTTGCTGATCTTTGTCTGTGGGAACTGACGTTCTGTATTATTCTTCCGTCAGTACATCCATCCCTGGTTAATACATCCAACTCACCAATTTGGGCCTGATACCCCAGTACAAATAAAAATAATAATAATAGAGCTTGCATGGCTCAAGTCTTCATCTATTTCATAAAAAACACAACCAGTAGGGGGTCCTAAAAATATGAATATCTAAATTTTGTACAAAAAAAGACATCAGAGAAAATTTCATAATTAAAAAAAAAAATTTATAAGGTTTGAAAAAATTTATATTTTTTTGAGAAAAATTGCAAAAATTCTTCTTCGACTTAAATTCTGATATATTACTGTAACTTATTCATATAAATGCATAAACTCGCGATTTTGGAAAAAAATCAATTTTTCAAACGTTGGTACCGAACCCTAATTTTTTTAAATTTAATTTAACGGTGTTGACATATTAAGCACCACCGCAATATCCAGCGTAGTTAAAATGTAAAATTTTGGCGCTACCAAAGGAACCTTGCTGATAGCGCAAGCAGTCGACGGCGTCAATATTTTTGGACAGTTTTTTAAATAATCCGGCACGGTGACAGAAATAACCAATTGAGTTAAAAGCTTTACCATCTTATTTAACGAAGCTACTGGGCTCCAGGGCCTACTTTCAATCTCTCACTTTGTATCATGTACACCACCACGATATAGCTTAGATATATTTTGCACCAATTTATTTTATGCAATTTACAAATATGTACATAAGTGCTTTTCGTTCTAACATTCTCCATTTTCAATTTCTGCCGCAAAAAAAAAAAATGACACCAACCAAACACCCGACTACCATCACTCGCCAACAAAACTCTACTCGATACGAATTGACAATCGATTGCAGTTTGCTTGCGTAAGTTAGAGGATGGCGATAATGCGTTTAAGGCATTTCAGCGCTCTAATGAAATTCAACTGCAACAACAAAAGAATGCCGGACGTAATCCACTTGTGCACTTAAACTATGCCCTCTTCTGCTATGAGAGCGGTCGTATTGCGCTGGCGACAGAGCAATTTACACGTTTTGTTAGCTCGTCAAAGGATCTTCTGTTACCGACGGAAGTAAGTTTGGTGCAATTACAAAAAGCACAATGGGCTTATGCGGTGAGGAATTGGCGTTGATAATGTACTTTTGTTGTGGCTGCAAGTGCAGCTGCAGTAACATTGGCAAAAGGCCCTACATACATACACAAATATACATACATGTACATTATTGGTTCGTTACTTGACAATTTGGCATCCAGATTTAGTTCAAAAACATTCAACCTTCTCATTCCAGTGAAGATAACAACGCTAGTTTTGTTTGGCGTATTGGAAAGTCCATTTCCACCATACCAAGTGCTTAACCTTGAAAATTTCAAATAGTTTTTATTTTTATTTTTAATTAAAATATATGTAAAGGACTATTTAATATGTACGCTGCGTACCCTCGAATTTCGTCTATCTAACATTATTAGTTTAGGATACGAAAGTTAATTAAAAAGCCATTTGCAATAACTATTCGTCCTTGTGAATCCAAACAATTTTATTATTATTAAAGCTACAAAGTTTTCTCTTTCATTTGCTACACATACTATTGCACTGAATTTAAGTACTTTATTTTTCAATGAATGAATGAATAAGATTCAAAAGTCCTTTTAAAAAATTTTGACTTCAGAGAGAAAAACTAAAAACGCAGTTTTACTATATCTGGCTCCTAGTTTCGTGAGTATATAAATTTTTTCGTGTTTTAAAATTTTCTTAGTCTTTGTCGCATATTGTAATTGTTTTCTCAGAAAATGTACATGAATTGTAGGATTTACTTTGTTGGCCATACTAGTATGTAGTAATTGCAATTTAAAATATACATAGGTACGTCTCGATACTAGGATGCCACGACAAAAAAGTGTCTGCTTCCACAAATGATTCACAACACTTTTGGTGTGTAAATATTTATCATTGCTCTAAATTTTAGGTAAACTGTCACGCGTAAAACACGACGAATTTAAAAGTAGTACAAATGAAAATCTAATCAGCTGTTCTAGCAACACTGCTCGTTGATATAGTTCGGAAATTTTTCGGTATCATTTCGGGACACATATCTATGTTTACATGCGTATCTTATACTCACGCCTTTTTTTTATATATCGCGCCCTACTGCCCTAATCGCCACAAATATCAAAGCGATTTTTTTTTTTAATTTTCTTTTCGATGCAGAAATATTCCTAAAGCATCTAGATGCATTTGTGCATCAAAAAAAAAAAAAAAAAAAAAGTCGAACGTCATAACTAAAACATCAAAAAAAAAAGACCCTTAAACAAAAATAATAAAAAAAAACATTAAAGAAATATGTATGTATGTACATTCGACTGCATCACTCCCCATACAAAAAAAAATCGGTACTGTTTTTCCATTTTTTTAAGAGTTCCACCAAAATATCTCGGAAAAATATTGAGATTTACCTGAGATGGACCGATTTGAAAAATTTAGTTTTTGTTAATAAAAACAGTTTTTTTTTAAATTTTTTTTGAAAAAAATTCCTTCATTTGACTAAACAGTTTAAGCTTAAAAAAATGTTACAAAAATATTAAAAAAAAAAATAAAAAATTGTAAATTTCAGCTGAATCGTAATTATGAGATTTTTGATGCTGTTTTTGAACTTTTTTCAAAGACTGGTTTAAGATAAACTTGAATAACTCAGCCAAAACCTTACCAATTTAGACTTATTGGTAAGATAGTTTCTCACCCTTTTAATTTCTTTGCGAATAAGCTCTTACATAAATCTCATTATTATGATTCCGTTGTAAACCTTTTTAATATTTTTTTGTAGATTTTTTAAGCTTAAACTGATTTGTCATCTGAGGATATTTTTTCCAAAAAATCATTTAAGAAACTATTTTCATTCATAAAACACTCCATTTTTAGTGGTATTTTCAAACCGGTCCAGCTCACCTAAATCTTAAGAGGTCTTAAAATACACTCGATTTTGTAATCCCGATGGAAAAACCGCATTTTTTTTTGGGTGATGCAGTCTAATGTACATATGTATTTATGTATATTTATAAAATATAATCGTAAACTTTAATCCACAAAACAAAGTTGTCATCAAACCTTAATTTGGTTCCTGACTTTGGTGGTATGAGTGGTTGCTTTCTAGTTTTAGAAAACTCCCAAATTACGTCATTCTTCTTCTGGCAGTAAGCCATATTGTAATAAGATACATGTGGGCACATCGTAATGTACACATCTATTAGTAGTTTGCAACTAAGTTTGGGCCAAGTTCTAATTGCCTGACATTGGTATTAGCAAACTTTTTCCGTTATAATGTTATTTGGCTCATTTTAAAACTGTACAAATCTTTACTATGTACATATGTATGTATGTATGTATGTATGTAGGTTTGCCCGTATTTCAATTAAATTTAGTATGTAGTTATAGAGCAATTTGTGGTACATAAATACATGGCATATGTACATATGTATGTATGTACTATAAGAATGTACCGTTTCACATAAAAAAACACTTGTTTATTAGCACTAGCGCTATTGTTATTTACAAGTAAATGTAGTTGTAATTGTATTTGTATGTAGTTGTAGTGACTATGTAAATGTAGATGGTATTTAATTACTTGTTGGTAACGGTGAAGGCTTATACTGAAATTAATGTCAACTAATTATGTATGTATGCATGTACCTGGTTTACACTAACTTACACTTTCGAACGGCGGCTGTAGATGCATTTAAATGTCATTAATGCATACCATTGTGTAAATAATCAGATTATTAAAAGCTGACTTTCATTAATGATAATTTGAAAACACACATAATTGCATTTTGGGTAATTTTAATAAACACGCACATACATACATATCTCAAAATGAAATTATTTTAAATTATGTAAAATTCGTTATTTAACATTTTAACTGGAACTGGTTATTTCAAATCTGACGCTTTTAATTAAAACTTGTACACCCTAAAGTGGCGAATAGTTGATTTTGGCATTTCTGGGTTTAAGTACGATGGAATTTAAAATACGTTATTAAAAACTTGCATAATAATAAAGCAAACACAAAATTTACACACTTGAAATAAAATATTTTTCAATATACAGGGAGTATTATTATTTTATTATTATTATTATAAAGAATTATAGACCAAATAGTTGTATGGTATTCGCATCTATTATGAATTTGTTTTAAATTGTACATTTAACTGCATAGAAAGCATACGACATGACCGTTCAGGGGGGAGGGGGATCTTCAAAATACCACGCTTGGTCAGTGGGTCACTATCTCAAAAATCGAAAAAAATCAGAGATACAAAAGCCAAATGATGTCCAAATTTTATGTAATATAACAGTTGTTTCAGTGTTTTCCGCCACTATACCCCTGGCGAGACCGTTCCCATTATTATTATTAGTAACATTATTATGGGCCATATACATACGGTGACCAGATTTCTGTGGCCAACAATCGGGATATTTCTAAAGAATCGAATCCTAACACGCAATTTCTTTTTAGAAGAAAAAGACATAACATCTTTGAATACAGTTTTATTTAAAACAAAACAAAGAGAAAAGACTTGAAATATTATCAACAAAATGTATACGCATAAGATATGCGGTGGCGAGAATATAAATATGGAAAAGACATTTTATCAAGTTTTGGCTACTTTTCTTTGTTTAAAAAATGTTTGTTATTTTTTTTACGAAAATACAATATAGTATCTAAAAAGATATGTAAATCAAAATTTCAAACTTTGTAGAACATTTATAAAAAGTTGACGTATTTTAACAAATGTTGATCAAAATTTTAAAATTTAAAAAAAATTTTTTTTTTTATCAGATTTTCCAGAATTGTTTTGAGTATGCAGTTTTGTAGCCCATTAAATTTTAGTACAATAAAGTGCAAGCTTGAAGTAGCTTGGACTTACCGTTGATTTGTGGCAATTTTTTTCGCGCATTTTCTTCCATACAAAGTAGGTTCAACAATTGTTTTGTAAGGAGCAACACCTTCCACAAAAAAATCTACCAAAAATCAACGGCACTCATAAAGTTTCTAAGCAATTAATTAAAAAGGTTACAATTTTAATAAAACTTTGTCGAATTTTGCTAATTTTTTACAAAGTTTGAAATTTTGACTTACATACAAGGTCTTTGTTAGTTTGCTACACTTTCAAAAAAAAGAAGAAGAATAAACATTAAATAGTCGAAAAGGGAATAGCCAAATAATGCTAAAATGTCTTTTCCATATTTATATTTACGCCACTGTATCTACAGCTTATATTTTTCATATCCATGATTTTTTTGAGGGAAATAGTATATATTATTTTTAATAATTTCACTAAATTCAAGTTAGAATCATTTCATTAAAAACATTTAATAAAAAAATTATAAAAACCTTAAACAAATTTGATAAGAATGATAGACTGCATTATAGCGAAAGCATCTGTTTGACAGAATAAAACATAACCAAATATCATAGAAAATAAGGATGCTGGCTCCCTTATATTACATGTCCTTTGTTATAATGACAGTGCTGCCAAGTTTGTACGAAAATTTTTTTTTTGGGCCATAGTGCAGTGTGAATTAATAAAGAAAACACTGAAAATCGGTACAAATATAAAAACATCGGGACACTTATACGTTCCGGCTTTTAAAAAATATCCAGTGGGACAATTTTCTCAAAAGAGGTACTGTCCCGCCACAATCGGTACGAATGGTCACCGTACGTATACACAGCGACCTCTAAAGTGGGAAGGATTTTAATGTAGCCTAGCACTTCAAAGGGCATTTTGTTCCAGATTTCAAATGGATTAAGTGTATGTAGCACCAACTAAGTGAGCTAGTTTGCGCCTAGTCATAGCGTCACATTCACAGGGAATGTGCTCTGGCGTTTCTTCATCCAGCTCACAAAACCGGCTGACGTTTGTTTCAGAGAGATTAATTTTACTGAGATGATAGACAAGGGAGCAGTGTCCCGTGTCCTACCCAATGAGAATTTTGAGGTCGTCTCTTTCCAAATTGAGTAGTTACTTTGCAGCTTCTTTTGAAGGACAGATAGATCGTTTGGCTTGTTCCTGCCCTGGACATTCTAGCAAGTGCCTGTTAAACATTTGGCTGCACGGTTATTTATGGTCCCATTTATGTGTGCTTTGGTGAGCCCACAAAGGGTTCCGGACCATAAAATACTGCGGTAGTTCCCTGTTTCTCTAGGTAGCCAGCCTTCTCATTGTCATCATGTCCCTCATGCCTCGGTACCCATCCTAATAAAACGGTATTCTTGGCTCCAAGAGCACAGCCGACATAATACAGATTAATTCACTGATGGCCTCTTCTAAGATTCTCTCCCACAAATTTGTATTGTATGAATCTCCGCTTGCGAGATGGGGGCTAAATATTTCGCTCAGTCTACAAAAGAATGCAGGTGGACAAAACTCACTCTGCCCTTAATCTCAGAGGGTAGCGCTAGGTATTGCAGGCAACTTGGGACTATTGACTGGTCACTTCAAATAGCTTGAGGATGAGGCGACCGAACACTTTTTGTTTTCCTGCCCCGCCTTCGTAAGGATGATTTATGCGGGCTTTGCTTCAATTTATTCGCAAAGTAGAGTTACAACAAATTAAAAGAAATCTAAACATAGTACAATGGGCGCACTGCGCATTGTTTTGTGTATTTTGTTTCGAACAAGAAAAAAAAAAACATTATAAAAAACAATTTGGTAGTTTTCGCGTACTTTTTTCCAGTTAAGTGTTCGGCCTTTGAAGCTTAAATTGACAGCTTTTGCAACATAAAGAACAAACTTTTCAGCCCTTCATAAATTATAGGCACCAAAAGATATTAAGACAATAAAAATTAGCTTTAAGTGACTAGCCACTTTCCAGCGCAGAAAGTTTTAACTTTGTTACATTTTGATTGAGTTTAAATTGACCTTGAAAAAGTTTATAGGTCCTTGTGAACATATGACTGTTCGCAGCACATCCGTTTGCTGGAGCAGCTGTATGCACTAGTAACTAGGAAGGAGTATCCATGTGTATGCACATATATGTACATACACTTACATATATATCACCGAGAATAACAATTTATCAACCGTTTGCTTTCAGTGCTTCAATGTGTTTACTTTCGGACTATTCGTTTTTTTGACACACATGCACACATTCTTACATACTTATATATGTACACGTACATATGTATACTCCTAACTACCATTATGTTCCACCACTTATTATCGAAATTAAAAAGCACCATACTGCCCCTTAAGCACATCTTATTAACCATTTTTCACTTAAAGTACTAGACATTTTCCGCAGATGCGGTTTTTTTTGCCATTTTTGTTGGCCATTTGTGAGTAGATTGCAATTTTATTATTTTACTTTGCTACTCCCGCTGCGCGATGTTGTAATGGCAAACAGCGCAAGGACATTTAGCTAGCTTGCATTTAGGCAGATACATATACATAAAAGCATATAGATATATATTTGAATACTGCGATGTACTTTAGACTGTGCCACCTTAAAAATAAACAAAAAAAATCGCCGTACATCCCTGAGTCTAAAGTATTTTTACACGGCAATTAAAATTTTTAAATTATTTTATTTTAATATTTAAATAGAAAATGCGCTGAGTTCCGACTAAAAATTCATTAAATCTAATTCTGTGAAGTGTTGGCTTTAAGTTAAAAATATACTCTTTGTGCGCACTTTTGCGACACCCATACAATTATTTTCACCTTTCAGAATGGTTTCTCCAATATCGCGGCAACAACCCCAAGAACCTCCGTGTAACCAGATTCGAGCGAATTCAATCAGTTTTCAAAAATTTTGTTCGCCATATTGGATCAGCCATTTTGCATTTTAAAAATTCATGGTCAGATTCATAATCAGCGACCACAAAAACTCCCGAGTAACTAGTTTCGAGCGCATTCAATCAATTTTGAAAAATTTCTCCGCCATATTGCATCGGCCATTTTGGATTTTTGAAACCTGACTGACGATTTGTAATCAGTGGTCCCATAAACTAGTGGATACGAAGTAGTGTACAAATCCATCAACGCAAACCTGTTCAAATAGTTTTGTCCTGCTAGATTCTCTATTCAGACCACTGTGCGTCGTTAAAAAAATTCAAATTAAAATGGTTAGTAAGTATTAAATTGGGGTACTTGCGGTTATTGAACTCTGGTAAAAATTGTTTCCTCGAGAAAAAAAGTCGATATATCATACTTTAAGATCCGACCGTAACTGCCGTAGATATAACGGAAAATTTAAAAAGGCGACGTAAAAACATTTTTTCCCCGAAAATTTCTTGCAAAATTACTTTAGACTCAGGGGTGTACGGCCAACATTTTTTTTTTTTTGGTGCGGTCTAATGTACATATGCATGTATATATCCATGTAGATTGTATCTTTTAGTAGAGCCATCACTATCATTTTCACATTTTCTCTTCCTCCATTTCCCACCCCCCAATTCTCCTTCTTATTTTTCTCTTCCCTAACTTTCTTTCATGCTGCATTCTACGAAGTATAAATTCCAAGCGACCAAATTGAAATCGCTTCTGAAAATTTCAACAAGTAATATGGTGACATCAACACCACCAAATGGTGATGCTGCAAGTGACGTCAATTGGCAACCAACTGAGGGAGGAAACAACGGCCACAGCAACGTCCAGAGCGAAAGCAGCATTGACGATATCTATGGCATTTATGGTGTGAAACGTCAAGCAGCAGGGGACCGAAAAGTACTAAGCGATACAAAAGAAAAAGCATTGGTCACAGCTGCTGCCGCTGCTGCCGCTGCTGCCCTAACAAATAATGCATCAACCGCTGCAACCATTCCCACAGAAATGCCGCTTGAGGTGAACGCTGTGGTCAATGCCTGACGATATGAGTGACATGCTGGCAGCGAACTTTTGCCCCAATTGGCTGAAACTACTATAGAAAATCCTAGCAGAAGCACTACTTGTAGAAACAATAACAACAACAAAGTCGACGAAAGTGAAATTAAAAACAACACTCAAAATGGAAGTGAAGAAAATGCAGAAAATTGCACAGAGGCAGAGTGGATGGAAGGAGTTGGTGGTAATGGTAATGGTGGTGGTGGTGGTGGTGGTGGTTTGGAAGGCGGTAAATCAACAACCAGTACCAGCTTCAGCAATAGCAGAAAGAATGGCACCCGGAGCAATAGCAGTGCCAGTGAGGAGGAGGAGGACGACAGCTGTTGTAGGCTAGGCGCTTGTATGCCCCTAGCAACTTGGATAACTTGGCCAACATAGATGCACGCGCTGGCTGAGAAGTTCAATATTCGTTGGAATGTGGCAAAATTGTAAGGGAATAAATAATTACCAAGAAGTAATAAAACGGACAGTTGTAGTGTGTGTGTGTGTTTGTCTCTGAGAATACAGGCCGTGGGGCAGTGAAATTGTTAACTGAAATGTAGCAGGATGTAGCAGGATGTGGCTGGCAAATTGGTATGGCAAGTGCTAGCTGGTGGTTACGGAAGTGGTTTGGCGAAATATTTATGTTTTATAAATACAATTGTGTCGGCAGCGTTCGGTTTTTGTGCCAACTCAATTTGGTTTTTAATGTAGTTGTTTTTGTATGTATGTATGTATAAATTGCTTATCTCGCTTGCTACCGTGCTTGCACATTTTTTTCTGTTTTAATTGCGAAAATGAAAATAAAGATAAGAAACTTGGTAAAAATAAAGAATTTTCTTTGGTTCTTTGTTTACCCTTTTTTGCTTTGTCGTGGGCAATGGAACACAAAATGATTTAGGCGGCTATAGCGCCACTTCAGAAGGCGGACAATGAAAAGGTTTTTTAACTAAATGAGAAAAAAACTACTAAGCATGGTTAGAAATATTTGTAATTATTTTTTATATATCTTAAAGAAGTAAAAGAGGAGCAAAAAGAGGAGAAGCGCAAGAAAGCAAAATAATGGTAATAAATATTCAAATTAAATTAAAACAAAAAGCTGGATGGACTAGTTAGGGTTTTCAGTTTTTGATTACTTCTGCGAATTAGAAGAAAAAACAATTTCTTTAAAAAAGTTTGGGAAAACAAATACATTTAAACGAAAGGATAACTGCTACAGGCGCCTAATTTACAGAGAAGAATTTGCTCTTTTCGGGAGACTGCAAATAAGTTACAAACTTTTTATGGAGGCTTTTCCTGTGGAAGGAAGGCAAAGCCAAATGAAGTTCCGCAAGGGGTTGCAGTTATTCAAACGTTATGTTGAATGTAGCATTTCTAGATATTGGATTAGGTTAGAGCGCACTTGGTTCAATCTATACCCGGTCCAGGGAAGTTCAAAAATTCTTTGGAACATTGAGTGAATTTAGTAAAATGAGTGAATGAGGTCCAGTATATGCAAAGCAGGTCTAATAAACGCATTTACAGAAGCGTCGTAGAGTTTTTTTCTGTTCGCAAAGCTTCTTAAATATCGGACACCTACTGCAGACATTCCAAGCATTATTATTGGCTCAAAATAATATCGATATATTGTGGGGCGCACAGTGATGCAAACGCGAAATTTACTATTCAAACAGTTCTACAGCTGCAATTTTTGCCGGATGTTCAAGGTTTTTTTTTTGAATGACAGATAATTAACTTTTTAAGAGGCTTAAAGAACCACTTTGTTAAATTTTTATTTGCTTATATAAAATTTTTCTGCATTGAAAAGTATTAAGTAGCAATTCTGAAGAAAATCGATTCTCCAGTTTCTGTTAATAAATGTTAAATTATAAAAAGAGGTTGAATACATTTATAGGATTCTCTAAAGCAAAAAAAAAAATTAAAAAAAAATTTTAATGTTAAAAAATATTATTAAATTTATTATTTTGAAATACATAATTTTTTTTTGCCTAAATTTCGAGCACATTTTACGTATGGGGAAGAAAATGCTTAGCACCGTCAGCGTTTGCGCCACTATGGGGCTTGGTGGCTTACGAACTGAATCTTTTATTCTCGAAGTGTTCGTGGTAGAGTACTGGAACGATTAGGTAGATCCTTGTTATGTCAGATACCAAAAAATTAGCATTATGTCTATTTAGGCACAGTAGTAAGCCAGTCATGCCATCTTTCGTTCACTACATTAGTAACTCTCTCAAAAATAAGTAGCTTGCAAGTTTGTAAGGATATTCCTTTTTCATTATTTACATTCTCAATAGGTAGCTTGGCGCCATATATCACCACTTCATCGGCCTTACAATTTCCCTCTATGTCGCAGTATACCAGAACGCATATGACCTTTAGGCGAAACGACTCAGCCATCTCGTTAAGAAATGTGCGGCATTTCATGGTTACCGTGGAGAAGGAAGGTCGTAAACGCTATACTGGGAGCCGGGCTCGGAAGTGCATAGTCCGTCAATCCGAACTCCCTTAGTATTCTACAATGCAGGGAGATTTTAAGATTCCATTAGTTTGAAAGCCTAAGTAAGTCAATTGAGGTAATACAATAATAAATACATATGTATGTATGTACATACATTAGGGTGGTCAAAAAGTGCACGTGATCAAGTAAAGTCGGAATTTTAAAGCTCTCACTCCCTAGGATTGTTCTATATCGATAAAAATTATACTCCTTTGTTTGTTGAAAATAAAAATTTAGAGGTCGCTCAAAGCGCTTAGTTTTCCATGTATTTTATATGGGAAAAATAAGTTTTCATAGAAATGATATAGAATTCTCGAAAATCAATATTTTTCGATCGGTAAACTTCCAATAGAGACTTCCAATAATAATACCCTATACAACTTTTATTACCAGCGATCTTTTATGGGTCCACCATGGCATTTTTTGAAGTTTTTGGGGGTCCCATAAAAAAAGTTAATAATAGAAATGGTTAAATAAACAATTGGGTATTGTTATTTGTTATTTTTGTCTTCTAAAGAACAACAAATCGAAAAATATAATTTTTCAAGAATTCTATACCATTTCAACGACTACTTGTTTTTCCCATGTAAAATAAATGGAAAACTTGGAGTGCTTTGAGCGATCTCTCAATATTTTCTGATTTCAAAATAAAAAAAATAGGGGTATAAATTTTTGCTACTATGTATTTGTGTACATAAAACAAAGTATTGTACAATACTTACTTTGCCAATAAAGTCCATTTGCATTAACAAAATTGTTCATCACTGTTTTTCGAACATTCATTTATTGAACATAATAATCACGCATATATGCATTTTTTTTGTTATCATACAAAATATACAGTACACAATCGTAGAATGTGTTTGCTTTTTATTACATTACGTTTACATAGCAATTACACACTTTGCCTATGCTACATACATATACATTACAAACATACATGAAATTATTAAACCTCTTTTTTCACTAGCACTTCATTAGTTACCATATAAAAATATCTATCTCTGAAAATGCATTACTTATAACGAAATAGAAATTTTGATTTCGACCTTTAATTTTCACGTTAATAAAAATTTCACAAAACGTAGCTTTGAAATTGTCCAACCAATTCGTTTGAAACCGAAATATTCGCTAATATGTAGACGATAATAGCGAGTAATTGCCAATTGTTTTAATATTAAGAGAATGAAATAAAAATTCTCCCCCACAACCGTTGGCATTATGTGTAAGCCTTCTGTATTACTTACTCCTATTTATTATAATTTTGCATTTATTTTTAATGTTTTGACGAATTCGTTAATTAACAAAACACTTACTAAATACTAAAAACGTATTAAAGAAATTTGGATAAACTACTTGACTTAATTTTATATACTGTTTACCTAAATATGTACATATGTACATTGTGTGTATGTATAAATAAGTTTTTCCACCTATTTTCGTTGCAGGAAACAAATATTTATATAACTACATATTTAGCATAAATTTTGTGGTTTTCAATTGAAAATTCGGTTAATTTCAAAGTGGCTGTTTTGCAAATATTTCAGCCGTTTTTTTTTGGTAATTTTTACTAATTTCTAATGGAGATATTCTGTTTCTAACTTTTTTTTTTGGTTACTCAAATATGTATGTAATTGAAGTGTTTCGTTTATTTGCATATCCAACCGCAAAATACATTTCTTTGGGGCTCAATAAGAAGACGTAAATTGCGCTGGATGTGTATAAGTTTATAAATTTTAATGCCTAGCAGAAGTGTATTCAGTTTTTAAAAACATTTATACATACGTGTTTGGTAATTTGATAATCGTAGGTATGTTCCGATTACTTTACTTAAATGGTTCGTTGCGACTTGAATTATTTGTTGAACTACATTTTTATAACGGTTTTTCAAATATATACAGGTTATTATATAGGGTATTATGCTAGTATATTTTGGTGATATTTGCGAGCAGTCAAATTTTGTAAAATGATATTTCGGCCATTTTTTTCCAACAAAATCAAAACTACTAATTCTGTATCTTTGACGACTGAAGAGCAAAAGTGGTCTTAACCGATTAATATAAATATATACCTTTTTTGTTGCATATCGTAAAGTGTTAATGGCCATGGTGAAAACAAACCTTAAGCAGGCAGCACAGCAGAGAGAACGTTTTGTTACGTGAGGCTTGCAGGAATATATTGCGGCTGTAGTCCTCGGATNTTTGGTAATTTTTACTAATTTCTAATGGAGATATTCTGTTTCTAACTTTTTTTTTTGGTTACTCAAATATGTATGTAATTGAAGTGTTTCGTTTATTTGCATATCCAACCGCAAAATACATTTCTTTGGGGCTCAATAAGAAGACGTAAATTGCGCTGGATGTGTATAAGTTTATAAATTTTAATGCCTAGCAGAAGTGTATTCAGTTTTTAAAAACATTTATACATACGTGTTTGGTAATTTGATAATCGTAGGTATGTTCCGATTACTTTACTTAAATGGTTCGTTGCGACTTGAATTATTTGTTGAACTACATTTTTATAACGGTTTTTCAAATATATACAGGTTATTATATAGGGTATTATGCTAGTATATTTTGGTGATATTTGCGAGCAGTCAAATTTTGTAAAATGATATTTCGGCCATTTTTTTCCAACAAAATCAAAACTACTAATTCTGTATCTTTGACGACTGAAGAGCAAAAGTGGTCTTAACCGATTAATATAAATATATACCTTTTTTGTTGCATATCGTAAAGTGTTAATGGCCATGGTGAAAACAAACCTTAAGCAGGCAGCACAGCAGAGAGAACGTTTTGTTACGTGAGGCTTGCAGGAAAATATTGCGGCTGTAGTCCTCGGATAACCAGATGGATTTATACTATGATAGTTAAACTAATGATAGATAACCTTTGGAGCGGGACTCGAGATTCAACTTGGTGACTGGAATGGGCCAAGAAGATATGCGCTGTTATACTAGTTACATATACGTATGTATGTAGTTACCAAATCTTTTCACTTGGGTAAAAACCACTTTGTTGGCGAGATATGAAATTTGCCAATGCTTTTTATCCATTGTGAGATCTTTACATGGCTTTCTTGGTCTCACGTATTGAGATTAAGTACTGACGAGCCGACCACGACTTCTGTTGAACTATGCGCTCATACAAATGTAATGTCGCTAGCTCCCAATAAAAAGTTGTAGAGATCTTTAGAGAAAGGAGGTAAATTTGTGCTTGTTTCACCATTTCTCTTTGAGATAATGAAGAGGCGAAAGCTGATTGGTCATGGTCAAAAAGTTGTTTTTTTTAATTTGTTGATTTGGGCTAAATTCCTGTAAAATTGTTTGTTGGGTTGGCGCTACTTCGGCCGTTAACGAAAGCGTGTAAACGCATTTGAAAGCTCAATTATAATATGCGAAGTATTAAGTATTAATTTAATATTGTTTTTTTTTAGTAATTCCTAGTAAATGTTATAAATCTTTCACTTGTGTCATCTGAGTATTTCCTTTTTATAAGAATGTGAATATATATATTAGGGCGGGACAGTTTTTATGGGACATTTATTCGAGCATAGCGTACTCTTATACGTGTAATTCCAAGTAAATTTCCCTAAGAAACCTTGGATGTAAAATCAATTTCGGGTTTGACAAATTGCGGAAATAGGTTTTTTTTACTTAGAATTTTGTTGTAATGTCGTAAATAAGTGCTAAACATTTTTATAAAAACATGCTTTAGGAAGCTTTTTGGTATGAAGAATCCTTTTCTGGGCTTATATTTTTCTTAAAATATCCCCCAGAGGGCGCAAAAATGTAAATTTTCAATTTGTCTTACGTGTGAAAATAAAAAATACTATACATATACTACATATTTTAATATTTTTCAATTTGATAAATTAAAAATTGAAATTAGATTCATGGTTTCTTCGGCGAAATTTCGTTAGAATTGTACGTAGAATACTCCCATGATATACTCGGATAATCAAAAAAAAAAAAAAAAAAATCCCGTCTTAATGTATGTCTAAGTATTTTTGCGAGGCTATTTAGATTTTGTTTGACCGAACGTAGGGATCGTACATTTAAATTCTTTTATCATATCTTCGTCATCTACAGTCGGTTCTTAACTCATGATACAAACTTATATCGATGTTCTTGTCTCGATGAGATTTTTTATGCTTTATTAAATTTTACCTACCTCTTTCTAGTACTTACACACTAGATCTCAGTTCCTATCACTCTAACATACCACCCTAATGTCAGTATATTACAGCTCGCCAAAAATTATTAAACTTTTGCTAAGGAAGTATTTTGATTATGCCAGTAGATTTATTTTGAAAAAAAAAATTGTTTATTGCCGAATCCATGTAGTTGTCAACGAAAATTGTGAAGCTAAAGCAAAACTTTTTTTCGGAATTGTCTTGCAAAAATACTTTAGACTCAGAGGTGTACGGCGAGCAATTTTTTTATGCTGGTTAGATGGTATGTCCTAATGTACAAAAGCATATGAAACTTATGGACAGACAAAAGTTTTATTTATGCCGAAACGAATTTTGAATATTTATTGTATTTACATATTTTACTTGGCAACATTTGGGGTTATTCAAGCACAACGAAAAGCTTCGAATACTCTATACTACATGCACTTTTGCGTAACTATTAGATTTAGTAATTACATTTACTTAATTTAACAATTAATAATAATTTATTTCTTATGCGCTACTGACCTTAATCTAAGAAAAACTAGAATAAAAATTCCAAATAGTATACAAATATTTTTTTCACATTTTCATTTCTGAATAAATGAATGGCACTTCGTAATAAACAATTTTCACTGGCTCACATTTTATTCAACATTTACTTGAATACTTAATTTCCTTAACTAACAAAACGTGTCCGACTTTCAAATTCTGAACTTATTAAAATATTTTTTTCACAGCTATGCAATTTCTGCATAAATATTTTACTTAAGTTTTGTTGCGAATTGCCTAAAATAGCACATTAACAATACATTTTAAACTATTTCTATGTTAGTGATTATAAAAAGCCTATAAATATTATTAAATTTAAAACCTATAATACACAGCATACCTTTTTACTTAGAACTAAGTACATGAAAAATCGGTCATTAACATGCTGGGTCAAACAAAGAGTAAGGTCCGCTTTCAATTTCACTTGCGATCATACTTCTAGATCTAGATCTAGAATACATTACCAGTAGCAGCGATTCTAAAATCCCCTACAAAACATATGTACATCTTCCTTGAGAGTATTTATTAGGAGGAGGAGCACCTTCACTGATCCATTTAGGCGAATAAAACGCCTTCAGCACCACGCGCGCAACAACATAACAGTAAAAGTAACTACAAACCGCTATTTTTGCTAAACATCATCATTTTTTTTTTTTTTTTTGTATAAATTCTTTTTTAACCAAATTGTGGATTTTGTAAGCACTAATGCGAATATTTCGCCTTTCTTTGAGCGCATAACTCGCAATATTTAGTAAGTAGCTCAGCAGTCGACACAGCCCTTGCAACGTTTGCAGTACTTAAAGCAGCTAAGGTGACCCTCGACACCGGAGTCAAACACACGTCGTGGTGACCCGTGTCAGTCGTGTCATTTCCATGCTACCGAAATTCTTTTTGAAGAATAATGATTTGAATGTTGTGCGGAATTGTTTTGACATTAGACCGTAGAGTACGAAGCCAACAGCGGCATTGATGAGCGCCAATAGATCCATCATTTCACCGAAGGGTGGATAGCATACAAAGAAGAAACATTTTTCCAAAACACCCGAAAGTAGTCCGAGTATGCCTTGTGGAAATTCGGTCACCAGGAACAGTATGAGTACGGCTACCAACAGCATTGTGGTCCGATCTGTACGGCGATCACATTTTGGTGGACTGTGGGTTATAGAGGAGGCAACATAAATCAAAGTTGAAACTAAGAATGTTGATTCAAGAAAATAAATTTCATATAATTTAGTAGTTTATTAGGGCATGCCAGTTTGTGCGCGACGCTTTAAAAAGCGTAAAATTTCCATGTCCAAGCGGAAACTTTTTGAAATACATATTTAGATGTTTTGTTAAATTGACCATAGCCTTAGCCACAGAGAAGCAAAGAGTTCTCTTTTATCCATAAAGGTTAAAAAAAGCCGTTCCTTTTAAAATGAATATTCTCGACAAGTATAAAAAAAGCTCAGTTTTCTAACTAATTGACAAATTGTATGTTTAAACCCAAGCACTTTTTATAAAAAAAATAGTTTTAAAATAAGAAATTTTCACTTAAAATCCATAGCTACAATGGCGAGGTTTAGTATTAAAGAGTTCAAGAAACTTTAGAGTTCTAGGGTTAACCGTTTTCTATTATTTTTCCATTATTCCATATATTCGAGTTTAAAACACTTTTTTGTCCATACAGCGCCAGCCACATAAATAGCGCACCCTTTCTATCCTCAGTATTGATAGTTTTCGTTTTAATTATTTAACATTAAATATTGTTTTTTTTTTTTATAAAAATATAACGAAAACCAAGTAAATCGTATTGTCAAATTTACAAGGCATATTAAGCAGGTAGTATGAGCAGATCCCCCAAAGTTATTTGTTCTCTAAAATGCCAAATATTTGCAATTTTTTTCATAAAAATTCTTAATTGGCGAAATATGTGTATGTGAATCTTCAAAAAAATCGATCAAAAACTAGCCTTTGGGACATTTGCTTGACTCAGGTGCATAAACGCTGATTATGGTAGTTATTAGACCCTGCAAAGGATGTATTTATGCCTCTGGAATGAAAAACATTTAAAAAGAAAGAAACTCTCACCAATTTTTATCTTTTTTGTATATCAATTTTTTATTTAATAAAAAAATATACATATATGTTGTTTTTGTTCTATTGCTACAAAATACCTGTTTGATGTGCCTTGCAAGATTTATAGTAATTAAAAAAAATCATACTTAAAAAAATTTCTTAATTCTAGTCTTAAGTTTCTAAAAAATTGCGTAAACTCACAGTTTAGGTGAATTGCTTTGTATAAAAGAAAAGGCGCACAAATTTTAAAAAAAATTTTGAATTACTATAAATTTTATATAAAGTTTAAAAATCAGTTTTAAATGTCTTTTCAAATATCAAATAAAGAAAATGAAAACTGTTAATACTGAGAATTAAAAGGGGCGCTATTCAATTGCCGGGCACTGTAAATTAAATTTGTAAATAAAGGTTAAACAAAATATTACTCATACGCACCGTTGTGAGTGTTGCTGCTCAGTCAGTGGTGCCTCGCCACCACTTGCGCCGCCATCATTGCCACTGCTGCCTTTCGCGGGATTACTGTACTCCTTCAGCTTTTGCTTACGCTTCGATGCTTCGCACAATACTCGTACCAATATAAAGCTTATCACGGTTAATATACAGCAGGGCAATAATTTAATAATCACGGAATGAATCCAAAAATTNTTTTTTTTTTTTTTGTGGTGCGGGCAGTTCAAGAAGAAAAAAGAAAAGAAGAAAACTCTTATATTATTACACGTATTTAACTTTCATACATTCTAAAATAAAATACTTAAGCTGAGTGACTTTTGCACTTCAAAACGCACTCAGAGTTAAAGTTAAGCTGTTGTAAAATTTGTCTCTTCTCACCCAACAAAGTCGCATTCACAAAAGATTCAGAATAAACTCATACACACCCACATATGTATGTAGATTCATGCATACCAGCATATAGTCGGATATATGCGTTTTACTCAAACCAATGCGAATTGATGAATAAATTCCTAGAAATGCCAACGCTGGTCGCAGTTGTTTGTCGTTAGCACAAATTCGCAATACTCAATGTGCTTTAAAGTTAGAAGAAACCCTACTGGTGGAACACATTTGCCACTATATTGCCAGCTACATATGTATCGTGCACTCATTCGCTTTGCAGATTTGTCTTCCATTGCTTGCAAACCGTGAGCAAATAAGAGTGAAATTAGAAAAAAAAAAAATCACTGATACAATTCACTTCGCATCACTGCCTTTTCCCCATTTCCCTACTCTCCCCTCGTTTATTCGGGGCTGCTAGCAAGCTTAACCGAATTAATTTAGTTGGCATCAGCGAAAAATTCGCTTCGTTCCGCAATGTTTGTTTAAATTGTTGCGTGTCAGAAGCTGAGCTCAGTTGTGTCACCTTGGTAAATAAGTTTTTCTTATTTGCATAAAAGCACACCCGTAATTTTCGTCGTCTAATTATGTGCATTGCTTTCACTTAGCTTTAATGTGAAACGTCTATGGCTCCATAGTTTCCATATTAAATTTAATAAAAAGAAAAACGCTCACACATTTCCTCACCCACCCACACAACAGTTTGACTTTTGCTTTGTTCAATTTGAAATTCTCGTTTTTGGTTTGGCATTTTTGACATGCTGATTCCGTTCTCTGATGGGCTGGCTTAAGAATATCGCACTGAAAGATGAAATTCAGTTGTGTGGCTATGATTCCCTGTAGTAAAAACGCTTTCCATGGAAATGTTGCTATGTGAACCCCTGAAATACCACGAATTACCGTTCAAGGCTGAATAAAAGAGAAACCAGTAAAGATGTATATATAAGTTCGGGCGGAACCGAATTTTAAAATCGTCGTTTCAACTTTCTCTCAACTACCTTTGCATGATAATCGGGAGCGCTTTTCCCGATTTCAAACGCTTTCGATAATATGCAGAGTTTGACTTATTGAAATCATTGAACCAAGTTTGGTAGAAATCGATAAAACGGTTACCGAGATAGACCTTTGTAGTCATAAAGTGGGCGGCGCCACGCCCAATTCCTAAAAGTCCATAACAGTCTTATTTATTGTTGAGAGGTTGTTGAAAGTATTAACTTGGAGTAAATTAGTGTCATTATGTAGTTTGTGAAATATCGGAGTATTCGTATTTTTGAAATTTACCGGGAAGCGGATGTAACTTTAGTCCGATTTGAATAATTTTCAACTTATTGCTTTTCCGTACAAAGGTTATAAGGTGCACCAATTTTGGTTGAATTTTGATGAAACGAATACCGGTGTACACATTTGTGGTCGTAAGTGGGCGGCGCCACGCCCATTATCCAAAAATTTTATTTTTAATTTTAGTTTTCGTGTTTCTGTAAATTACCGTTATATGGGAGGTGGGCGTGGTTATTGCGCGATTTCAAAGATTTTAAATAGATTTCTTAGTTGAACCCTAAGCAAGGCTCGGATTGAGTTTGGTAAGGATTGGTGATAAAAGTAAAAACAAGTATGTCCATTTTTACGAAAGGATAGCCAAAGTACCTGGCCTATCGAAAATCTCGTACCGCTTCCCCAGTAGGCACTTACGGTGTTCTAAGTTTACATACACGGTTGTTGTATGCAAGTCTCGAAAAAGACTAACTGCATGTGTTTATCATAATGTATTGGACCGTGTTTCTAACATCTCGGCCTGAAAAACTGAGGGTAATTTGCCCATTGCAATGAAAATTCTATCGCCAGGTTCACAAACGCCCGCATATGTTCGATCCTTCATTCTTGACCAGTCTATGTACCAATTGACATATCTGGAAACAAGGCCCGTTTGTTCTGTCTTCCCGCTCTAGCATTTTTGCCTGGAATTCTTGTCAAAGCAGATTTATTTTAGCATCGAGTCTGAAAGCATGCATCTATCTAAGCCCGAGATCTTTCAAAAAATACCTGTCTGCTGCTTGTTTTTGTGAAGAGTACCGTTAGATATTCACAGCTGCAACTCTCTAGATGATGCTGCTGCTTGAACAAAAATATATAAGCCACACTGAGATACGTACTGACGTACATGAATGCCACAGGGCCTTAACATTTCTGTTCTTTTTCGCAAAACTGATTCATACATTCATTCATACATACGGCATGCGAACATTGTTACTAACACCCACCTGTACAACCTGGTATCCTTTTCCGCGTAAACGTGGTACAACGGTTCCGTACTATCTTCCACATAACTCTCCCGCACCTTAAATACAAACAATGTTGGAAAACAGACCACCGGCGATACGATGAAGGAAAATATAATCGCTTCATTGCAATGTGACAGCAGAAAGGCAGCAAAACGTCCATGTGGATGCCTGAAAAATAAAGTTGGAAAGAGTTTGCTAAAAGAAATCAAAAAAACAGCAAAAAGAAGCCAGAAGCAAGTGAAGCGAGTAAGTTTTGAAATCACAAAAATAATTCATAAACCAAACACAAACAAAAAAAAAACGAAACAAAAACAAAAACATGTGTGTTGAAAATAAAAATTGTAACATAACAGAGAAGAAAAGAAATAAAATTTAATTTTTATATTATAAAAAAATGTTGCCAGCATTGTCGAAAACTATGTATTTCTCACACAAGTACAATCTTTCTCTAATTACAGCTACATAAAGAGTTTTGGAAAATTTATTGTACATATGTACATACATACATACATACATACATAAATATGTATTAAAACTGCGTGGTCTATCTACCTATGTAAATAAAGAAATATTAAGAGAAAATGGAGTTTTATACCATATTTTTCACATAACAAACACGAAGATTTATTCTGCTAAATATATAAATACTGTTATACATATGTATGACCTTATTCATAAATAATAAAAGAGAGCTCTATAAAGTGAGATTTTCATAAAAATTTTCGATTTATAAAGCAGTTAAAATCTTGTTTATTTTTTATGAATTTGGGTGTTAGTATATATGCAAGTTAGTATTTATTTACATTTTTGAAGGATTCAATATAAATTTTATTTATAAATAAAATACATAAATAGCAATATCCGACATGGCAGACTTTGTCGTCTTAAAATTATATGCGCAATTTCATTTGGAATGCAATCATCCAGGCTAAAGTTATCGATTTAACCTGAGATTATTTTATAATTACAGATTAACGAAGCGCGAATTTTGTATGGCTAATCTCTTTTTCTGATTACAGATTAGGGAGCTAAGCTCAAAAATGAGGATAATCTACTTATTTGTAAACCTAGTTTAAGAATTTCCATCGAACTGGCCTTAAATTCAAATTGACAGGGAAGTGAATTACAGAACTTGCGTGATTCTATCTAACCTCTTCAGTTTTAGTTTCAATTTACCTTACCAATTAAATTAAATTAAAATTTTTACCAGGTGGCAACCTTCAACAAAAATATTTTTGGCTGTAAGCGTTCTTAAACCTCTTTCCTTTTGACAGCCAGAGTAATGCGCATACAAACATACAGACAGACAAAAATTCTAAAAATTATTGATACGTAAGTAAGCTGTCGTTTGCAATGGGTTTAGCATCAAACGGCTAGGAGAGGTCCTTCCCAATTCTGCGAGAGCTGGTGGTATTGCTCAGCGCCATTTTACATAGCCGTATTAGTTTTGCAGGCATTAAATTCACACATCGCGGGGTTTCGTGCTGTCGAAAACAGCTTTGAGGTCGACAGATGGATTGTGAGTGTCGATGCTCTTCTCGCCGGTCATCTCCTCCGCTGGTTTCAGCGACATCGGTCACTAGGTCACCATGTTTGTTCTTAAAGAACTTTATTTTTACGAAAAATATTAGACTGAATGGCAGGTAATACGTAGCATTCATCACACTATTCGGTACAGCCGGTCTAGGTTCGCTATCGCAAAAAATTTTTTTTTTGAGACCGATCGCAACTGGAATGGAATCGGACCGAAACTAAACTGTTACCGATAGTATGAATGCACACATTGCTCAATTGCTTTTTCGTGCGGTTTTTATTGGCTGGCAAAAAAGGCTTTAATGCTCAGTTAGTCTAGACTTAACTTAGCTTACGTAAGAAATCGACAATGATTACTCAACACGTCAACTTAACCAGAAGCGAAAATATTTGGTTTTTGTGATTTCCTTTTCAGCCGATTGTCACTTTGCCGCCTATAAGCCACATCAAAAAATTCCTGAACAAAAAAATATTGCGTTGGCGTTAGGGGCTTTTATAGTTGAAATTGAAAAAATAAATCTATTTAAATATATATGTAATAAGATAGGTTATACTATTATTTTTAGGAAATTTCTTGAAAAAAATTGCAAAATTTTCAGCATTTCCCGCATTGGGAGCAAATGTTGGCTTACTCTGCCTGCTCTTTTTTTGAATGCATTAAACTGAGTTCCTCTTCACAGATACAATGAATTGAAAGAAGCGCCTAATAATGATTAAAAATTTATTTTGCTGGAATTTTATCATTGTTATAAATATGCAAAAAAAAATATTGAATTTCAGAGTATTCCTCTCTCATCCAAAGAAATATTTTCCAATTGCGGGTATGCTAATTTGCTTTTTTTTTTTAGAATAATAGTAATTCCTACTTAAACCCATTAGCAAAGTTAGTATTTAAATTTTCATTGACATACATACATTAATTTCAGTGTAGTTACAAATTGCCAATACAAAAAATTTGAATAAAATAATAAACATAAACTATGTATAAGAAAATAAAGTAATAAATATAAACTTATACTTATATGAGCAACTACATTACATTGTAATTGTACATTGTAATTGTACATTGTAATGATTGCAACTACAAAGAACGCCATAGAAATACATGCATTTTTATAAACCCTTTCAAAAATACTTGAACCAAATTGCTTGTCTAAAAGATAAAGCACATCAGTTGCCTCAAAGCTAAAGTATGTTGTTGTTGTTGCATTTTGATGGGCTTAAAAGTACATATTTAAATTTTGCTTGATTTAAACGCACTCATACTACATACATATGGATGTACATAGCTGTTTTATGATGTATAAAAATAATAACATAGGATAAGCAGGGATTTCGTTCACTAGGCAACAACTAGAAAGTAAAGAAGCGCTTACGTTTGCCCAACGGATCTGGTCATGCAGGGAAAATACATATGTATGTATATGTAAATGTTTATTGCTTAAAAGTATACAATTTAAAAGTAAAGTACCTAAATGCAGAAATACAGGTTTAAACAAGTAAGAGCAGCGCTCTCTTCGGCTATGCCGAAGGCTCCATACCTTTCATGAGCATCTGAAAATTTTACGTTAACAGATTGCTGCATTTGATTTGAAAATTTATATATTCACAGCAGACATAGATAGAGGAGATACATATATAAAAAATTCTAGCTAAACAATCAGAGGTATGGAAGATATACCTTATATAGCACCAATCTAAGTGATTTTCACTGCTGTGTGATCGTTACGTAAACCGGTAACACAATTTAATGGGTTTAGCTTCGTACACAAAGGAGATACATATATCGCAAAAACTGGTATCTAAACAATCAGTGGTATAAGAGATTAAGATTATACATCATAGATTTTGACGATTTTCTCAGTAGACTTTGTATTATTATTTAAAAAATAGCTTACGAAATTTATCGGTTTTAGCTGTCCAAATAAAGGAGTTTTACAGTAAAACCCCATATCTGAACAATCAGTTGTATGGNAATGGGGGCAATAAACAGCTTATAGTGACCCGATCTTTGTTTATTTTACTGTAAACTTTCTGTTGTTTCTAGCTGCATAGATCGAGTAGTTATAACAAAAAATCGCATATCTGAACAATCAGTTGTATGGTGGNGGTACTTACAAACATCGGACCAAAGTTATAATACCATTTCATGCTCATGAAAGGTATAAAAAGTCGGTTTTCTCGAGAATTATCAAAAACTATACTTCTATCTACTATTTACAAGACTTGCATCGATAAATTTTCAAAACAATTTTGAAAATTTTTAGTTTCATGGTGTTTTGATGGATCTCATTTGATTGCCATCTCAACAACGAGACTTTCGACACAAGAAAACCCAGCTTATTGCCATTTTTCTGCATGTACTTACATAGTGGGCCGTATGAATAAAAACTAAGCAATTGCTTTTTCTTAAAATTTCATACCTTTTTCTTCAATTTTGCTTGAATAAATTGAGTAAAAGATCTAAAATTTTAAGAAAAAGCAATTGCTTATTTTTATTCATACGGCCCAGTATGTATATGTACATATCTAGGGGGTACTGTATTTATATAATTTCTAAGTGTTTTTGTTTATCTTTGCTCTTTTCTATGCTGGTATTTAACCGAATGTCAGCAAATGTGTCTGGGCCGAGATAATCATATGTGCGCGCACGAGCTGATATACATATTTACATATGTAAATAACATATATAAGAATATGCTTTTACATACATATCTATATACATAGAAACACATACATATCGTCGTTTAAAGTACAAAACCGCGTATCAACGAAATGCAAAACCGCGTATGTGAGGTTGCATAAATTATTTTTTTTAGAGAGTAAAAACACTCATATTTCAAAATGGTTCTCTTTTTTATAAAGAAATTGCATTTCTGGCTACTATATTTCAGAATATATGGATAAGGATTGAGCCAAGAGCGTGTGTGAGCAAATCCAATTTTTGGCAGCAAATGTCAATTACGCGATTTTGTACTTTAAACGACGATATGTATGTATATGTACATACAAATGTGTGTGAAATCCTTCGTAGGGAAAATTAAACCAACTTCAAAATGAAAAAAAAAAAAATTCTGAAGAAGATTAACTTATATATTATATACGTGCATACATACATATGCATACATGTATGCAAAATAGATTAAGCGTATAAAAATGTCCTGAATAAACAAATGGTCAGCCACCATATTTTCGTTGAATTTAAAACTGCTTTCGGTACTTCGAGGGAACTCTGTAAGCAAAAAGAGCATTGAGAGAACAGTGCTGGAGGTGTTCAGCAGTACAATGCCAGCAAAAGTTTTTAGGTGTGAAATATATTTTAAATTTTACAAACATAATAGGCCGTATATAACCACAGTACGAGCCTATTCACTCCCCTATTCTACCCAAAATTACCTAAAGCTCTTCTTAACTTTTTTGTTGCCATAGGTCCAACAGAAGTGCTGTGAAGGTCAAACTTTCAGGTTGCAGTGCACAACTATCTATCTAATAGATCTGGCGTGAGGGCCAATTCTATTATGACAAAAATAGTCTTGGTAAACTTTGAATGGCTGGCTTAAAAAGCTCTAATCTATCGGAAACTCTAAAAGTAAGGTTATTAGTTTTGAAACCGTAAATACATACAATACAAAAGTATCTGTGAAGTGCAGAACCAACCCAAACGAAGAAGAAAATTGATTGAAGTTGAACATTAGCAGACACATTTATAAAGCGGCTGTAGCTGGGTATGCAGAGATGCTCGCTATTATTTGCCTACAACATTCAGAAGATGCGGTTTCAAATATCGTCAGAGGCAACTTGTTAAAATGATAATAACAATTTTTGTTTTGTATCTCCGAATTATGAAGAAGCATCTGTGAAGTGCAGAACATAAACGCATTCAAACGAAAGAATCGACAACCAAAAATTTGGTTAATGTAAACAAATGTGTGCTTAATATTATCAAATTATTGGTGAAAATATCAACCGAGGCATTCGGTTCGGTGATTCTATTTCAAGTTTGATTTTGGTATTATTAATCAATTTTTGGTTGATTTTTTTCTCAGTGAAAATAAAAGTTACTTTTAGTTTTGTAAATATGCAGCAAACGTAATTCACATAGGAAGCATATGCCGCAAATATGTAAATATAAAAATATTAAAGCAGATCCTACGACAATACATAAATAAATAGCAACGACATTACATGATATACAAAACAGCAGGTAAATAATATTTGCATAAATAAGTTACACCACCATTAACAGTATACACCCTTTATATAGCAACATATGAAAAAATATGTACAAGCACGTACATACATGCATACATATACAGTATTGACACAGTGAATTTTTCGCAATATATGCAAAATTTTTACACTTATTTATTTTCTGCGCCAAAAAACATAAAAATAAAATCTCTAAACTTTGTGCAAAGCTCAGGAAAATTCAATAAATTTGCAACTTCTTATTCAGATTTTTATTCAGATTTTAGAAAAAGTTTTAGTGTGCAGTTTCAAAGAAAAACAAACGAGTTTCTCTAGCAATTTTAAACTTGCACTTTGTTATACTAAAATTTAATGGGCTAAGAAACTGCACACTAAAAAGTTTTCTAAAATTTATATTTTTTTTAATGTTATTCGGTGTAGAATGAGCTATATTTTAGTAAAAAATTAGAATAAAAAAAACGTTGGATATATTGCGAAAAATTCACGGTGCCAATTCTTTTGTTCGTCACTGTATGTATACCAAAGACTCAACACATAACTTCTGTATCTTCGGGCGATGTAGTACAAGCATAAATAATTGTGTGCAAACATTAATTTTAACCAACAATTTGCGGTAAAGTGGCATGCTTTTATACTACATAGATATATTACAACGAATTGGCCACACACATACCTTATGGCCACATAACGCCATATCGCCAATGTCACCGTCAGTCCAATGGAAATTGTATGCAGGATTTGGGTGAAATGCATATGGAAAAGGATGAATACCGCCCAAGCGTAACTAAAATCCTTCTCGCCTGTAACAAGATGTGATTATAATGTAACACATGTGATTATAATGTAACACAGATTAATGCAAATTTGTGTTTATTAGAAATTGTGTGTGCACTTAAACTGTACGCTCATTAAGGTGGTCCAAAAATGCATGTGGGAAAAAGTATAGTCGTAATTTTAATGCTCACACCCACCAGGATTGTTCTAAATCGAAAAAAATAAACCCTCTTTTTTATTTCGAAATAAAAAAAAAATATTTAGAGGTCGTTTAAAGTTTTCCATGTATTCTATATGGGGGAAAAAAATATTTTCGTGGAAACGGTATACAATTTTTGAAAATCAATATTTTCGGTGAATTCTGTTCTCTGCAGCATACATTCAGTAATAGAACGAAATTGTTTATTTGAAAATTTTTTAATACTAACTAATTTTTATGAGTCCCTCCATTGCATTTTTTTGAGGTTTTTAGGGGACTAACAAAAGTTTTTTTTTAATAAAACTGGTTAAATAGCTGGGTATTATTATTAAATGTCTCCTGAAGTGAAATAAAGTTTTCCAATCGAAAAATATAAATTTTTGAATTTTATACCATTTCATGATTTCAAAATAAAAAAAACAGCGGTTATATTTTTTTCGATACAGTACAATCCTAGAGGGTGAGAGCATTAAATTTCCGACTTTTCTTATTTCGAACCACCCTAATATATCTACACTTAAGAATTGCAAGAAGTTAAAGTCTGCTATGTCTACTTAAATAAGTATTATATATATTATTTATGCATGTATGTTCATGTATGAACGCTCTACTCACCTGGTTTCATATAGATATACTGATATGATGCAAATGGTATATACTCGATCATCACAAACATATCTGCTATTGCCAGCCATTTGAGTATTTTATTAATGGGCGCTTTGGCCATATCCTTTTTGGTTAGCACGATTATGTTCAGAATGTTCGCAATTGTGCCGAATATACAGATCTGCGTGCAAAAAAAAAAAGAGAATACAATTTGAATAAAATTACAGATAAATTAACAATTGTGGTAAATAGAAGCCATAATTTAAAGAGATAAAACAGATGCTCGTAATTACAAAGACCCCATAGAGAAATGAACTGGTAGCTAAATGTGGATTTTCTAGTGAATGTGACAATATGCCTTACTACATGTGTGGTAGGGAAAGTCAAAGAAGCCCACACACACACACTCGTACAGGAGACCCCCAAAGTTTTCAGACCTTTTAAAATGGACAAGACATTTCTATAACAATTTTTTTTTTTTAATTTAAATGAAAAACACTAGTTTTATTATTTTGTTAAATACTTTTTATGTAGTAAAAATCATAATTCCTTCAACAAAAAAAAAGAACTGTGATTTCAAATGTGCGCTTTATTAAAATATAATGGGATACAAAATTGCATATTTTCATAATAATCTTTTTAAGAAATCTTTTTTAAAAATTTAAAATTTTACGAAAGTTTGTTGAATGCTTTTTAAATGTCGCACAAAGTTTGAAACTTGAATTTGTACGAATTT
Source organism: Rhagoletis zephyria (assembly GCF_001687245.7). NCBI lineage: Eukaryota > Metazoa > Arthropoda > Insecta > Diptera > Tephritidae > Rhagoletis > Rhagoletis zephyria. The sequence goes on along the minus strand of NW_016158322.1, from coordinate 56,556 downwards.
AGTAGAAGAATAAGTTGCATCTACCAAATCTTGTGATGAGAGAAATATATTTAGCTGACCCTTTTCTCAGTGCGGCCAAGAATAAAAAAAATGCAAAGTTACAAACCACAAAGTCTGAGTAATGGGTTTAAACGATAAATGTCCAACTAAGAAACATTTAAACTATAATGAAAACTACATCCAGAAAAAAGTCAGCTAATTACATATATTTCTCTCAACACATGATTTGGTTATTCTTACATTAAATATTTGAGTATATATTTGAAATCAAGTGTGGAAAGAAATATTTTTAGATAATTTTTTTCTGGGTGCATGGGAGTTGTAAGCTGGCGAAGTAATTTGTATAAAACCCCCATCAAATTAGGATCTTTTTTCATTCACTTTGAAATGGAATATAATAAAAATGGAGAGTGCAAGACCAACGTCCTTTTTGCTCTTTAAAATATGGTATATATCCGATTTGGGAAGATCAAAAAAAAGTGCGCATCTCTGATACATATATTTTTCCATCACATGGAATCAAGGTCCAATAAAAATTAACGTGAATTAAAAAAAATCCTTTAGAGGAGAATGTAGTAAATTACATAGAAAAATGTGCTGCATGGACCTCACTTTTTTCAAACATTTGTTTATATATGTCTAAGATCCGATCTCTACTAAAATTTCATTATTATACTTTTTGAGATAATAAATAAGGCGCACACTTAATTTCATTTAATTCGCAGCTCTTTTAATTTGTCCGCCTAATAGCGTAGAGGGCGTGGCAGTTGTCCAATTTTCACCATGTTTCAGATTTCTTCCTTCCACAATAAATGAAATTCCTCTAGTGAATTAAAGCGAAATTTAGTATTTTTGGCCGCAGCTTGTATGGAATCGCGACACTGTGTGTGGTCCGTTCATTGCCAGCGGCCAGTTTATTTATGGTTTAAGTGGAAAAGGACTCACAAAACATGCTTTGGGAAAGGCTGTGGAGTTCACCAACACAACGTTATTCGGAAATATTGACTTAGTTCTAGCTCATGTGTAAGGTTAGAATCCAAATTCCAGCCTCTTTGGTGATCAGACGGAAGCGTAATCTACTCCAACTGGGGTCTTGAACTGGAACTGTCGGTTGCAGCTTGCCTCCTTTTGGTGGATGTTGATGAGTTGGTCTCGTTCTCTGCCTTACTCCTACATACCGACCTATATCGGCAGCCAGTTCGAAAACGCCCTATCTCAGAAAACTTATCAAAAACGCCCCATTTCAGAATTGGGTTGAAGAACAATAAATCGATGTAGTTTCGGTTTATCTGCCATTCTGCATCAAAAACTAAATTTCGAAGAAAATGGACTTGGCACCTTTTTACCTTTAGTTAGCGATATGTATGTATGTATTTACTTGTATATGGAGGAGAATTTCTGCACAACAAAAAATACGAACTTATTTTCATCTGTCATTGAAGTATTAAATAAATGCCATTGAAAGCCTTCTTTTCGACGCCATTTAATTTCATATCAACGCGCTTTTAGTACGTACATATGTACATACATGCATACTTGTTCATACATAAGTAAGTACGATAAATAAATACTTAAGTAACAATCTAGTGTATTTGTATGTACTATCCGGTCATTTGCTGTAATTAGCGTCATTAGTGACCACTTTCCTGGTGAAATTATTCATTTGGTGGTTGCTCTCGCTACTTACCTAAGTGATGTTCGTAACACGGACCATTCCACGAAAAAGGTACATCGCATTTTCATCGCTGGTCTAATTATTTTTCCGGACGAATTTTTTAGCGGAAATGTTTTTTTTTTTTTATTAAATTAAAACATAAATATAATTTTTACATATCCGAAAAAAGTTTCCGTTTTTGTTAGTACTTTACCATACACATACTTTTTACTTCGCCTTAAACTAAAACCGTAAATTGGAAAAATTCATACAATTTGTGCCGCACCCACGGTGGAATGCCTCAGCAAAGCCACCCAAACAAATTGTGTAAATTAGTAGGTACTTATTATACTTTTCCGAATAAAGCTTTATCCTCCAGGGCTTCGCTCGTTACTGCGATAAAATCTGGTAGTAAATATTAAGAAAAGGAAGTATTTTTTTTTGTTTATAAATATTAATGGGCTCTTGTATGACCTTGTTTAGTTAGAAATGCACAGCTTCAGGCTCATACATATCTAAGTATATATGTATATATGTATGTATGTATGTACATATGTATACCTTTAAATTGAAGTAGTGCAATTTTATGTGGCCATCTCCATCGATTTGCTTCACTAGTAGCTTGATTTTTTTTTTTGGTGAAGGAGCAGGCTTTCATACAAAAGCAAATTTACCAAAACTTCGTTATCTTTCCCCTGTTAAGCCGAATTTCCACTATGCATTAAAATGACAAAAAAATGGTGACATTTAAAAAATGCCATGTGGAAACGAATGTAATGACAATTTTTCTAACGTAATGACAGGAATATTTTTTACCAAAAAAACTGGAATGATTAATTTGCTGTTTGCACAGGGGGGTCAGCCCAGAGGAAGG